>NC_142936.1:12997903-13015403 GCF_046866305.1 Octopus bimaculoides | reverse complement strand
TTACTTGTTTCAGTCATTTGACTGCGGCCATACTGGAGCACCGACTTAAGACGTTTTAGACGACCAAATCGACTAAATGTCGTATTGTTGGGCAATCTGATGCTGGTCTTAGCAAGCGAAAAATTGCCGAAAAATTGTCGAAATTTTGCCGAAAATTTCTCTTGATATGGTTAATAGAATTATAGTGCAATTCAAAAGCCAAGGAAAGGAATCAACAGATTCTCGTACCTGCCGACCTGCCGACCTGCGACCTTGAGAAAGGAGTGTGTCTTGAAAAGATAACATACATTGTCAAAATTCATGGTTGCACATATTAAAGAAATTTCCTTTATAATTGTGCAGCGTTATACTCTTCGAGCGTAAATGCTATGAGATTAATTTTCTTAAGTAAGATCTTCGTTTGGAAGTGTCATTTTCGAAATGGAATACGTATTGTTTTGCATGATTCTCGACCAGTTAAACTACCTCTTACACAGCTGACAGATTAAAGTAATTAGTTTTTATTAAAATTACGGAGTGCAAAGGAACCATTAACTATATATTTGGGTGTGTATAGGAGTAACGAAAATATAATCGCATAAAATGTCTAATCAAAATCGGCTTGATAATCAATGGATAATTGAACTTACATACAGACTTCAAATATATCAAGTGTGCTACAGTTTCACCACAGTAAAACGCTGTCTACTCATCTGTGTACATTGATTAAAGGTATGCGTTATTCGCTACAGAGATATAGCTACCTAGATTTATATTTAGATAGGTAGATAGATAGATAGATAGATAGATAGATAGATAGATAGATAGACAGACAGACTGACAGACAGACATACAGACAGACAGACAGATAGTTAGATAGATAGACATATAGTTAGATAGATTAGATAGATAGACAGACAGACAGACAGACAGACAGGCAGACAGACAGACAGACAGACAGATAGATAGACAGACAGACAGACAGACAGACAGACATACAGACAGACAGATAGATAGATAGATAGATATATTTTTATTATAGCCACACAGGGCTAAATACAGAAAATAGACAAATTACAATGTAGAGCTTTTCTTTGGCGGGGAAAGGGGGGGATAATTTCGATCAAAAGGGATCGCGGAAAAGGGGGGGGGGATTTCGATCAAATGGGATTGCAGGAAAAAAAGGGGGGCGATCAATAGGGATCGTGTATCACAGTCAATATAAAAAAAACGGGGAACAGATTAGGTTTATCCGTGGAGAGAAAAGCCTACGGAAAAGACCACGGTCACCTCAGACTTTTTTTTTTAAGTTACATGAAAGTAAGTACCGTCACTCTTTTTGTCTCTTTTTGTTACAAGTCTATGCTTAAAATGGTGTCGTCTTTCATTCTTACCATTCTTGCCACATTTACCCATTTTTTATTGAAACTTTCATTCGACAACACTTTCCTCTCTATCCTCATTCTCCTTTTCAAGTGGTACATGAAAAAGTTGACGAGGGACTGACCAGAGAGGAAGGTGTTTGCTTGTAGACCTTTCAAACGCGTCCACTACACGCATCCTTTTGCCATAGCTATCAGTGTTACAAAAACCGTTTTTCCTTCCCGTTTAAAGGAAGGTGGCGGAGCAATATTCACGATAGACTCGGCTGATAAGTGGGCTCGTCCCACACGCGACAACAGCCGTTCGACGAAGGTCCACAGCTCTGAAATATCTAGACACTGCACGAGTGCGTGCAGAACGGTTTCGTCGCTCTGACCGCATCTCGGGCAGGTCGGTCCGGTGGTTTTCGAACCGTGTCTGTAGATCTTCTCTCGAACTGGTAGTGCGTCCCGATAACATTGCCAAGCCAGGGATCTCTGGAAATTATCCATAGGCCCCGGCCCGAAAGTCGTCTTGAAAAGGCGGGTTAGGAATTTCTCGTCGACACCCAGGTTTGCCCCGAGAGTGTCGTCAGACCTCCCCTCCACTAGTCCTCTATAGAACGCATTGGTCGTTTGGAAGTTGCACAAGTTTAATCCCGTACGGCAGAGCTGTTGTAGAGCTTGGCGACACTCGCGGTGCCAATCGCCCAGTTTCGGTCTCTTCCTGATCCATGTTGTTAGAAAGAAAGATGTGCAGAAAATGTATTCGGTAAATCAACCCACAATATTAAACATATTTTATAAATACGTATATGTATAAATATTTAGTTAGTATAATATATATTACAATATTGTAGCGATATGTTTCCAGCTAAACTTGACATATTGTTAATTGAAGAAATTAGTCTTACGTCTAATGAAAATATAACGCGTTATTTTTAGCACACACTGCACTGTTCGATTAGTTTGTAATCTATATAAAAATAACCATATAGCATATAAATTATTTTTCACGTCTTTCTGTTCACGACACTTACTAAATATAGGCCAAATCATCGATCTGTGTCATTCATTTTACGATCTCACTAAGAGAATTACAGTGAACTGTAGCTGAATTATTAATTACATGCATGTATCTATACATGTAGCATAATTATATTTACACAATTAAAATTCAATAAAGAGATAGTAAAGCATCGAACTTATGCGTTAATTGGACTCACGTACTGACCAATATAGTGAAGTAGATTATACATATATATATATATATATATATATATATATATATATATATATATATATATATATATATATATATATATATAAGCAATGTTAACTCTCTAAATGAAGTATTAACAGTAACTGCACGATAAAGTGTAGTATATTGCCACTTAAGTGTGGCTGACCCCTAGCAGCCACACTTAAGTGGCAATATACTATATATATATATATATATATATATATATATATATATATATATATATTATAACGGAGGTGTACTTGTATAGCAATTGACCTGATTTGAGATCGTATCCTGAAACAAAAACAATGGCAGCGTGGAAGGTACTTAGACGCAATTTAAGAACAAACAAATGGCCTATAAACAACATCCACACTGCAATTGTTTATATATATATAATATATATAATATATATTTTTTTTAACAGTTTTTGAAAACAAGACAATGTTATGTATATATAACGTATCTAAGACTCCATAAGTCTCATGAAATTTTACAAAGATTATTCTCATGGAAAGTATGTTAACCATATCTAGTAATCTATATTCTTAAATATTAAAACTACGTGCATATATATATATATATATATATATATATATATATATATATATATATATATATATATATATATATATATATATATATATATATATATATATATATATATATATATATATATATATATATATATATATATATATATATATATATATATATATATATATATATATATATATATATATATACATGTGTGTGTGTGTGTGCCGAAATGAAATAATGAGTATTTAAAAAAAATTTACACCGTAGACTACAGCGTTGCACTGCGGTCGAAATTGACAGACACTTGACATTTGAATGTCTGTGCGTGAGTTCAATTACGGTCTAAGCGTAACGCGGAAATATTCTTATTTTTTATCCAGCTTAAAGTATAATTATGTAATTTCGTTACCCTTATACAGGTATGTAATAACTCGCCCAGACTTCGGTATATTTTTTACTAATAAAATTCTCTTAATACATTACGTAAATCAAGGACATTATCAGTACATGAGCATTGAGAGGCAAATAAAATACAAAATGGAATATCTGTATGTCCGAAACAGACAAACTTTGAGGTCATTCTCCATGCAGCAGATAACTAAGGAAAAATAAGTAAATTTTACGCATGTCTGGATATTTAGTATTAAAATTATACTGTATGGAATGTCTCAAGAACTACAGTTACTGTATGCAATTTATAAACCTTATCTGCATTGAATCACATGTGTGTGTGTGTGTGTGTGTGTGTGTGTGTGTGTGTGTGTGTGCGTGTGAGCGTGCGTATGTGAGTGTATGCTCAAAACGTGGCAACACCTTCAATAAAGAGGTATAGGCTGTGAACTAGATGAAGAAACTGCATATATATATATATTATTATATGTATTTATTTTCTCCAAGTTAATAATTAACTCGGACAAAATAAATTGGTTAATAGATACCAGGGTAGCAAAGATCACAAAACGACTGTGGTGTAACTCCTGTTTATGAGGTAGAAACGCCTTGTTATTTTGGGTACTTGAGTATATATAAATTTAGTGAATGGAGTAAAACGCATATGTTAACTGCATACTTTTATTTTCAACATATGTTTCGAAGATTACAAATTATACCTTCCATAGGAATCGGTGATGTTAAGAATGTAATCTTCTCTTCAGGGAAATGCATGGGAACCAGGTTAAACGTAAGACATTTTAACCGAATATTCGGTTCAAATGTGTAAAAATTGCTTGTAAGAGTTCATATATCTGTCTGTCAAAGATATCTAACGACAGAAAATTCTTTACCCGTTTCACACAATATTTCCTACATTGTATACAAACAAACACACGTGCAAACACATACATGTATACATATATACATACACACATGCTCAAATACAATTCTGCGCGCGCGAGCGTACATGTGTGTGTGTGTGCGAACACGCGTGTGTGCATAAATGAAATAATTGGTGTTTTTAAACATAATTTATATCCCCATTATCAGCTTTACCCTTTGGTCGAACTTGATGGAGGCTTGACAGTCGAAAGTGTCGATATAAGTTCGATTCCGATATAAGGGCGAAGTTAAATAAACTTTTTTTTTTTTGGGTGGGGTTACATTTTATGAAGCGTAAATTCTATATAAATATTGTTACTTTAGAATATGTAATAGATAAACCTCCTAAGTAATCAGCGTAAATTGTTTTAGATAAACTTCGTGTAAATGTATGACATAAATCGGAGATATATTCTACACATGGTCAATGTGCGCAAAAGAAGATGGAAGCTCAACCTATGTTGGTACGAAATGGACACTCTTTGAGGACATTCTACAGGGAGCAAGTAACAAGGGACAGATGAGAAGAATTTTGGACATGTTTAGATATTTATCCTTATAAATATACTGTATATAATGTCTCCATTACTCCACTGTATACAGTTCAGTAAAATATATCCAAAATGTATCATATCGATATATGTATACATATATACGTACATTCCGTCAACCAACTAAAATATGATATCGTCTCAAAAGTCATGCTTCCGTTCTTAGTATGTAAAGTTCAACTTTATATTAGTAAGTCCCCTAGACAATTCTGTCTGACAGTCAATAATTCTTGTAGTATTGATAGCTTAACTTTACGTTGGGAAGTGAACTTTTCGTTGAATAAAATTGCATTGCTTGTGGGTGTCCATATATTTATCTCATTCCGTATTAAAAAGACAAACCTGCTAACAGGTATATATATATATATATATAAATATATATATATATATATATATATATATATATGTGTGCGTGTGTGTGTGTGTGTGTGTGTGTGTGTGTGTGTGTGTGTGTGTGTGTGTGTGTATGTGCGTGTGTGTGTGTGTGTGTTTGAGCTCGCGCGTGTACATCAATGAAATAATTATTTTTCTTAAACGTAAATTTTACATTCGTTACTGGCTTCACCCTTTGGTCGAACTTGACAGAAACTCGATATTTGAATGTATCAATATGAGTTCAATTCCGACATAAAGGTGAAGTTGAATAAGCTTTTCGATTTTTTTTTTATATCTAGTGTAAATTCTAATTTTTAATATTGTTTCTCGTATATAGATAATTGATAACCTGCTTAGTTTTCATCGTAATTTTTAAAAAATAAAATCTTGCAAATGTATTACGTAATCCGAAGATATATTCCGTATATGGTCAATGGGAGCGATACAAAATAAAAGATGAACTTCTGTTGGTCCTAAACGGACACTCTTTGAGGACATTCTACAAGATGCAAATAACTAAGGAGAGAGAAGGTATATTTTAAACATGTTTAGATATTCATCCTTATACATATATTGTATGTAATGACTCTATTACTACAAACCGGTGGAAGAAATACTGGGATTAAAATATGTACTGGGGTTGATTTATTTAACTAAAATTCTCAATAATTAAATACACACTCACTCACACACAATCACGCTCACTCACATACACACACATACATACACAAGAGAACGAGTGAGATAAACTATGTCTGTTTTGTCAATGATACCTATCGACAGAAAATCCTTTGAACCTTTCAAAGTATATATCCCACTACGTATACGAACACACACAGGTGTTAACACGTGTATATATGTGTAGACGTATATACATACACATATATTCAAATATATTTCTGGTAGCGCGTGCTTTTGAATATGTGTGTGCGTGTGTGTGCATGCTCGCGAGTGTACCTAAATGAAATAAGTGTTTTTCTTAAACATAATTTATAGCACCGTTGTCGGTTGCGCTCTTTGGTCGAACTTGATGGAGATTTGACATCTGAGTGTTGGATTGTGAGTTCAATTCCGACAGAAGGGCGAAACTGTCTCATCTTTTTTATTCTGTTTCTTTTTTTTTTTTTTTGTCAAGCATAAATTCTAATAAGTCGTATTGTTACTCTATTAAATGTAATTAATAATCTGCTTAGTCTTCAGCGTAATTAAAAAAAAAATTAAATCGTATAAAGTTATTTCTTATTGTGAAGATATATTCCATATATGGTCAATCTGAGAAGAAGAATTTCTTCGCAACTTCAGCGGTTGCTTTCCTATAAATTAAAACGGTTGTACTGTGCTTCTCTGTAACTGAGAAGGGCCAATCCTTCCCCGTTTTCTGGAAACAGAGCTTTGTTATTATTGGTAGTGTTAGCCATGATAGTTATAGTGGATGTGCCTCAGTCCATGAAAGGTTGGTTGTTTCTGTGTTGCCAGTGTTTGTGGTGCTACTATTATATATACAAATATAAATATATATATATATATATATATATATATATATATATATATATATATATATATATATATATATATATATATATATATATATATATATTTATATATATATATATATATATATACGTATGTATACGCGCGCGCGTATATATCAATGAAATCGTTTTTTTTTTCTTAAACGTAAATTTTATCCTCGCTACCAGCTTTACCCTTTGGTCGAAATTGACGGAGGCTTGACATTCGAATGTCTGAATATGAGTTCAATTACGACGTAAGGGTGAAGTTGAATAACCTTTTCGATTTTTTTTTTTAATATCTCGCCTAAATCCAGATATGTAATATTGTTACTCGTATATAGGTAATTGATAGCCTGCTTAATCTTCAGCGTAATTTTTTTTTTAATAAAATCTTGTAAATTTATTACGTAATTCGAAGATATATTCCGTATATGGTCAATGGGGACGATTCAAAATAAAAGATGAACCGCTGTTATTAACGCACACGAATTCGCATTTGGAACTTCGCATATGTAATACAACCATAACAAAGCTAAACTTTTCTCGAAACTGTGTTGTTTTGAGTCACGACGTGTTAAAATATAAATTATTAGCGGACACTTCAATATTACGATGTTATAATCGAAGAAAATTAATGTTGATTTTGTAGATTATATCATTTATTCCAATTAATCTTAGGTTGAATATACATCATACAGTTTCCTGCAAGATACTTTTTGATACGATACAATGTATATAATGTTTAGTGAATTATATATCGTACATATAGTTCGTGACACATTAAATACAGTATACATATAACGTTAAATATCCAGAAATGTTGGTGAAGATTTCAGTTATTTTCCTTAGTTATCAACATCATGTATAATGGCCACAAATAATATTCGTTTCAGACATGCAGATATTTAGTTTTTCATGTTTTTTAATCACATTTATCTTATACTGACTTTATCTTGGATTTATGTAATTTATTTAGACTATGTTATTCTATAATTTACGTTGAAAACTAAGCGAGTTATTAAGTACTTGTATAGGTGTGACAAAATTTTATGATTTTATTATTAATGCTTTATGAAGAAAAAAAAGAACTCTGGTAAAATCTGCGACGTACGTCTAACGAATTTGAACTCACATATAGACATTCAACTGCCAAGTACTCTTCAATCTCGTCCGATGTACAACGCTGTAATTTTCTTTTTTAATTATATATTTAATATGAGCATTAAGAGGAGGGAAAATCTGAAAATCCTAGTTTTGATAGATTAGTAGCGGCTGTAATTATAAGGCCTAATTGACAATTTTTTTCCAAAATTTATCAAGGGTGTGTCATACCCATGGGAAATACCCAATCCATCGTTTCGGTGTAGAATTATCATCACGGAATATAACGCTATATATATATAGCATTATATTTGCATGTGTGTGTGCGCACGCGTCCGTGAGTACATATGTAGGTATGTGAAATGTATGTATGCATGTATACATGTATATCCGTGTATGTTCCAACCCAATAACCTTATATATTTAAATAAAATTTACTTTCCCACATTCAGCGAGGTACTTTGGCAGGAATTGAAGAGCACCTGACATTTAAGAAATACAAGTGTGCTCAAATTTCCCCAAAGTTCCTCGTTGTCTTTTATTTTTATTATTATATATATCAGTTGAATAAAGTTAAAGCATGGTCTGGTTTTCACATTTTCTTATTATGGTATTTTAAATAAGTATTTCCTAATGCACATAAATTTAAATTGGGGCTTTCGTACTTTCATACACAGAGTATCAGATTTCAAATGAGCTTAACTGACAGTTGAATTTTTGACAACTTTAGAACGCTCCAAACTGAATTTTTAGAATATGGTTTTGACCACTCCTATAGAAAGTATAACCTAGAGAAACTATAACCTATAGAAAGTATAACCAGCACAGATTTTGTGACGACGTTTTGCATGCAAGACGACAGATATAAACAAACATTAACTCATTACCTACCAGTGATCTCATATGAGATCACTTAAAAATTACAAATTTCGTAATTATCTGTCAATATTTACACATATATAAACTTTTTGCTATATCTACTAGGTATATTTCTCTGATATTCAAATGAGGTTTGCTTATTTTTCACCCAATATCTCGCTTATTTCTATTTAAAATGTTATTTTGAAATATTATTTTGATCATTCCAGCGTGTTCCTAAGACTGTTTTATGCTAGAAATCAAAGTTTCATAAAAAAAATTCCAGTCAATAGAATTATGGGAGGCAATGGGTTAAGGTCGAAGATGAGAAATGGGTAATTGGCGTATATGACATATTTCAGATCCATAGACATAGAACCCATTCAATAAATGCTTTTAAGCCACTCCCTTGATAGGAACCCACAGAGATGTGTTCTTGACGATAGTAAACTACATCTCCTCTCTGACTCCTTGAAATCTATATATACCAAACTATATTTAAGGAAGGCTTCAACGAAAAAATCTCCGGACATGTTTTTAGCCCGCAAACAGATGAACTGTTTTTACTTCAAACTTTCATAATTTTTTACTAATATTTGATAGGATGAGATTCAGTATCTAAACCGGCAATTTTCTATATTTTCTTCATGCAAATATTTAATCATTGCCGAGAGGCGATATATATGCATTTATACACACACACACACAATTACATATATCCATATCTCACTTCCCTCTTTCCTCTTCCTTCTCTTTCTGTCTCCTAATATATACCTATTATGATTAACATATATCACAATACGCATATGTTTAAAGACATATAACCGGTGTGTTACTTTGGAGAAAATTCGAGAACGATCGACGTTGTAAAGTCACTCTGTGATTTCAGTTATCCTGTAAGTGAAGATTTTTGTCTAATATTAATTCCAAAAGATATGATTTCGTTTATAACTTTTAAAAAAAAAAACTTTCTTTAAACCAAGTACACAAACACACACACACAAACACGCGAACGTATGTTTATATCAATTTATATATATAAATATATATATATATATATATATATATATATATATATATATATATATATATATATATATATATATATTCATTACATACTTATATATATATTTATATGTATATGTGTGGGTGAATGTATATGTATATATATATATATATATATATATATATATATATATATATATATATATATAAATTTAGAAGTCATATACTTATATTTATTTTGTATACCATCACCTTGTGTGTTACTTCGGTGAAAATCGTAGAGTGCCTTCCGTCTACGTGAAGGTACGCGAGTTCAATTATCACAGAAGTAGTATACTGAATTTTTTTTTTTTTATTCGTTAAGAATCCTAATATTATTTCTTATATGCGCAAGCATGCAAGTGTAGAAAATTTCACTTCACACCTTTTTTTCATTAAAAGTAAATAGTAGTATTTATCTAAATTTAAGATTAAATGCGTTCCCAAGAAGCCCTAGACCAATATTAATATCGACCAAGGAATCAAATATTTAACTATCTTTATAGCCTCATCGAGGCAGTAATGCACAACACATCGTTCTGAATTGAATTTTGTTATGTGTATGTTAGAATGCATTTTGAAATTTGTTTCAAAAAACGGTTTGAGTTTCTGCTGAATAATTCTGTTTTGTGTCAATAAAATGCACATCTATATATCCATCTTCTGCAGTGATTTTATGTATATATATATATATATATATATATATATATATATATATCATAGCCCATGTCTTTAAACAAAATTCGCACACGAACTCAGCGTATGCCATGAAAATTGAAAAACCGGTAACATTTTAAAGTCGGTATGTTTTATTAATTGAAACTGGAGATGTGTGATGGATTTCTTTCAAATATATAATCGTAATTTTGTTACCTATTGACAAATAACTAATGATGCACTTACGTGTGTATTTTTTTTTTTTGTTTGTTATTAAAAACGGAAATGAATAACATTAATAGGAAATGTGTCAACTACGTTTTCAATGTTTACCAAAGTAAAACATTTGAAAATAGATAGAGAGTAAGAACTCAGAGATTGTTATTTTAAAAAAAGAATATATTTATATACACAATAAATTATATAAAAATGTGTTTTGTAAACTGATTATCCGGCTATGTTTATCGAAAGTTTTATTTCAATGTATCTTTTTTTTTTTCATTAATTTTTAGATAGGTAAGAATGTTGAAGAAAATATTTACTTAACGATTGCGATTATATAATGTAATTTAAAAAAAAAATTAAAACAATAACACATACTGACACACAAGCACTCACAATCACACACTTAGATATAAAATATATGAATATATACGTATACATATTCATAATTCATAATACACACACACACACACACACATTATAGAGAAGGGAGACAGTAAGAGCGTATATATATATATATATATATATATATATATATATATATATATATATATATATAAACAATATATGAGTATATGCATATATATGTACGTGTATGTATATACGTTCATCTACATGTACATATAGATACATAACTGGGTACATGACATGGCAAAAGAACATGGACAAAATGGTAAACAAGGTGCAACAAACAAGCAGGCCACATAGAAACATCCCCTTCATCAGCTGCCACCATTAAAACTCCGGCGTTTCGAAGAATTAAGGCAGTACGCATCGTTAAAATGGTTCTTCCCACGAACACAAATTAAATTGTTTTCGTGGAGGGTAGTGGCGGACGGAAAACAAGACAGGAAAACGAAACGGTGAAATAAACAAACAAAAGTGTATATATATATATATATATATATATATATATATATATATATATATATATATATATATATATATATATATATATATATATATATATACATGTAGATGTCAGTATGTACATATATGTGTGTATACATGCATATATATTCTTTGTATTATATATATATATATATATACATATATGTGTGTGTGTGTGTGTGTGTGTGTGCATTCGTGCGTGTGTGGTGGCGCGCGTAGTTGTGGAATGGCCCATATATTTAAGCAAAATTCAAAGAAACACGGATAGCATGTTGTTTTGGAGAAATTGGTTAAGCACTTCACACCTAATAAAAGTGTACGTAAGTTCAAATTTATCGTAGGCAGCATGGCAATTTTTTTTATCACACCTTCATTAGAATAATATGATTTCACTACACAAATTTCTGTAACGAAAAATTCACTGTCACCTTTGCGAAGTTTTTAATACAGAAAATAATTGAATGACGTAAATTATGTTTTTTTCCATTATATGCCCAATTCTTTTTTTTTTAGTAGGCAAGTATTTGTAAGAAAATTTCGGTATTTGAAATGAATGTAGTAGTTTTGCAAATGCTTCCTAACCATGTATATATATATATATATATATATATATATATATATATATATATATATATATATATATATATATATATATATATATATATATATATATATATATATATATATATATATATATATATATGGATGTATATGTATATATAAATGTGTGTGTAAGTGTGCATGTGTGTGCGTGCGTGTGTCTATAACTAGCTGATTATAGGAAGTATGAACAGAATCATAGAGAGGCCGTCCCCTTTTGCAACATACTTTTGTAATACTATATATCATCAGTTACATTACAATCAAACCTTTGATTCATCTTCAAGATCATGGACCACGGTGTATTGAGGCCAGCTATGGCCTTCACTATGCTCTCCAGATCTTTAAAAAGGTGAAGGTCTTCAAGCATTCATGAGTGGGGACACAAGCAAAGGCTTTCTTGTAGCTAGCCACACTGAAGCTAGGCTCCTCCTATACCCCTGTACCAATGTATTTAAGGATGTATGTACGTATGTATGTCACTATTTATTTTCTTTCAAGATTATTTCAAGAACGACTAAAGGCGGTGCTCCAGCATGGCCACAGTTAAATGACTGAAACGAGTAAAAGATCTTATTATTCAACATATGGTCCTCGATGTATTTCTTTTCGATAGCACACGATCTGAAAGAGATTTTGTTGACATTTGATTTGACTTAATTTCAGAAGAACAATGAAGAGAACGAACAATGAAGAGAACGAGTAAGTATCTTGCCTCAAAATGTGTAGTTAATCTTTTTGCACATCCAGCTCAAAACAAGGTGTGGTTGACTTTGCATTTGTAATTATAATGTGGAGAAGAATAAGTTGTAGTCAATTATTAGGGTTTATATGCAGCCTTATGCATGAGTTAGATATCATTTTTCAGTAAAATAATAAACAAAACCGAGAGAAAAAGGCTTCGTACCATCTCCAGTTTCCACCTCTTCTATTTCTATTATAATTCCATGAAACGAAGCTGTGCCTCCCGTAGCTCCCGAGCTTGTATATAAGTTACGAATAATATATTTGTGCAGGATTTACTATTATGCCTATTGCAACAGAAATTGCCGTTCAGCTTATACGAAAATAAGAATAATGAGCTGCTTATTTTCTAACAAAAGTTAGATCGTATGATTCTGCAGATAAAGAAAATTGAGTTTAGATGATAAGACACTTGCTATGCCACCGTGTAATGTATGATTGTTCGTTTGTGTGTGTGTGTGTGTGTGTGGATGTGTGAATGTATCTGTATATGTAGAAGAATAAGCGCGTGATTTTGATTTAATAGTTGCGTGTGCTGAGATAAAACCTGTCGACAACATGATTGATAAAAACCTCTCTGTGATATCATCTCATCTAATTCAGTTACCATCAAATCAACGAACAGTGACATTGTTACATTAAGTTTTGACAAATGTTAAATATTCTATTAACTCAATGTCTTTATAATTACAATTGATGCAAACTGTTCAGATGGAGTACAATAGATATTCAGTATGTGAAGTTTGATAAATTAAACATAGAATTGCAGATAACCATGTCGATAGAATATCAGCTCACATTACCAACAGAACTATCGATTGTTCGTTTCCCAGTCAAAATCGTAGTGCTGTTTAACTAGCTGTAAATTTATAACCACAAAAGGTCTCACTTCACAATACTCCAGCTAATTATATTCCCACTACACATGTTGACTTGACATGAATTGTGGACCCTATTAACCAATATCGATTAAATTTTAGTAACAGTTATGGCTTACCGAAATTGTATCACACTTCTCTCAATATTCAAGATTTATCTGTGGATAGTCTTTATATGGTCAAATGTAATGCCGTTCAACCCATTCTAGTGGACATAAATCTGTCCGATGTTTGATCTGACAAAAGCAGAATCAAATGAACGCAGTCTTCACAGACAGATTTGTAGCAGTATCATTACATTAGTCTTAGATTTACTAATAAACTTAAATGAGATTTGGTAGCGCGCAACAAAGGCACTGGTTTGTGAGGAGAATTGGATATGATATCTGGCTTTCAGATACTGTATTTCTGGAGGTTATTAGTGATATCATTTAAAACGTTACGCCCATGTTCACTGTGAACATGCTCTGAGGCTGTGTCAAGTCTCTATTTAGTAACTTCAGGAATTATACATAACGGCATCAGTTATTGAATTATATTATTTCTAATCATAACCTGTTTGGAAGCAAACGCTATTCTATCGCAAATAAATAGATGCCGAATCTTTGTTGATATCTCATATATTTCAAGTAGTTGTACAGTAATGCTTTCTTGTGTCTGTATGTTCATTGGACTGGTTTGTATCCGGATTTCCAAGGCGATTAGCCTCAAAGCACATGTTTTTTTTCCGCCAGAACAGGGTGCCATTCCGTCGGAGGCTTAATTGCATAGTGCTACTGGCAGACAATTTTTACTTGATTGTCCTGGAGCAACATAGGCAAAGAAGGACACAATGCAAGCTCCGGTCTGAAAACCTGATAATAATGACTCTTTATTTTCAGTGATATACAACCAGTATTCGAAAGTATTGGTATCGAAAGAACAGGTATGCAAAAGATACTTTAGTAAATAATCGTAATAATGAAAGAAATAGACATTTTAATTACCCCGCTCTTGAAATAACTGCAATTCTGAGATGATAAGCACGCCAGCCAAAACTGGTATGTCAGAAATGAAGACATCTTGAATAACAGCAAGTAGTGGGAACGTTGAAGAATATCGACATTATGAGGACAACTTTTTTCCGATTTGAACTGATTTTAAATGCTTGTGAGTATTAGTACGTGCCTGTTTGCACGTGTGTGTGAGTATACATATACATGCATACATACACACATACATGCATACTAGCAGAAAAAACGCCCTCATGGTGGTTTTCTGTTGCTAAGACCTGGAGTGTGTGCTTATATTAGAGAGGCACTGTGTGTGTGTGTGTGTATTTGAAAGAGAGAGAGAGAAAGCGCGGGGAGAGAACATTGAAAACAATGAATAAAATAAACATGAAATTAAAAAGCCGTATAGATAAAAGCGCGTTAAAAACTATCGGCATTCTTTGGGTTGAACCCTCAGAATTACCAACATGAACAGCTGGTTTTGTTCGTTAATTTCCGTAAAAAAATGTTTATTTATTTATATTTGTTTAACAGTGAAAGAGAGGAGAAAGTGAAAGATGTATGTCCGTGTATATGAAATGGACGCGTGTATTTGCGTCTGTGTGAGTGAGAGAGAGAGAGAGAAAAAGAGAGAGACAGAGTGCTACTTAGACATCACTGTATTTCACTCTGTCTCTTACAGACGCACACGCATACATACAAAGATATGGTATGCATATGTATTTATGTATGTGCATATACATAACACATCCCTACATTTATACAAGCTCTCTCTCTCTCTCTCTCTCTCTCTCTCTCTCTCTCTCTCTCACACACACACACATACATACATAAATGCGTACACACATCCATACAAAAACACACGCGTGCGCGACTCTGACTACAAATACATAGAGCTGAAGACGGCGCGCAAAAAGTTGAATAAATAAAGACTTTTTACGGAAATTATCGAAGTGTGTTGGTTCAAGCGAAAAAATATCAGACGTGTGAATATGAAATATTCAATAATTGAACGAAGATGAGAAAGTAAATTTTTTCCTCAAAGATTCAAGTTATAAAAAATCTCACTTCCTTAGTAAATGTTTCTTTCAGTAATTTATCGTAGTTGGGATATATATGTAATGTAAAGAAACTTCAAGGTAACCCTAGCACGTCTAGCGTGCTAGAAAAAGCAGCGATCACATAGATATTATTGTAAAGCTTATAACGTTCCAAACAGTCATACCAACAAAATCACTTCATAATTGTTTTCTTAATTATACAGGTATATCAGGGAAGCCGCAAAGTTGGTATTATTCATTCAAATAGTATTATTCATTTAAAACATAAATCTATTACATATAAAAACATAAATGCGCCCCTTTAAGGCCTAGCCAGGCTCATAGGTCCGGTTTCCCGGTCTCAATGGCGTATGTGTTCCCCAGCTGGACGTTACTCATTTTTGCCAGCTGAGTGGACTGGAGCAACATGAAATGTAGTGTTTTGATCAAATACACAACGTTATTATTTTCAGTTATTGGATTCTTCTTTAACAGACTAATATTGTGTGAAGATTTAATTTATGAAAGGTTTATTTTTTTACCTTTAGAGTTAAATAACGGTTATCTCCCTTATGCTGTAAAAATATGCCTCTGTTTCGTGTTGGTGTCTGATTTAAAACTAAGTTTCTTCATATCGTTACAACTGGATTTCATGTCTCTATTATTAAAGTTAGAATAAGTTTCACTAGAATTAATGTAGGTAACTTTCTCTGTATAGCCTGCTTTGAGTAAGGCAGAGGACATGATGACACATGCAAGACTCAACTGAGATTTAAAGACCAGTGTTGCGATCGAGGAGGAGAATTTCAATGATATTTTTTTTTTGTGCACAGTTTGTTACAGACCATGCCTTTCTTTTGCGGGACTCAAATTTCTTTTGTGGACCCATGAAAATCGGACCTCTACCAAATATACTGCCTATACATGTGCACACCTTTCAATGCCGTGAATGCCATATGGTCTGCAAATCTCATGGAGGCCTCAAGAGACATTTTAAGATCCACAAAAATCAGAACTTAACTGCAACAGTTGGTACTCCAAATCAGATGTGCAATCTATTTGGGTGCTTTTCAATACAATGCCTTGTTTAAAAAGCCGCATCAGACGCCATGATAGAACAAAGGATTAAGTGCAAGAGGTGGTCAGATATTGCATGAGAGGTAGACAACCGACATATATGCGTATGTATATATTTGTGTGTGTGTTTTTCAGCCCCAATACCACCTCTTGACAACCGGTGTTGGCGAGTTTATATCTCTGTACCTTAGAAGTTCGGCAATAGAGACCGATAGAATAAGCACATGGCTGAAAAAATCGCCAGGAGTCGATTTGTTCGACTACAACCCGTCAAGGCGCTACCCGAACAAGGCCGCAGACGAATGGCTGACACAATATATACATATATATATATATATATATATATATATATATATATATATATATATATATAGAGAGAGAGAGAGAGAGAGAGAGAGAGAGAGAGACAGACAGACAGACAGACAGACAGACAGAGAGACAGAGAGAGAGACAGAGAGAGAGACAGAGAGACAGAGAGAGAGAGAGAGAGATTTACAAATAAACATCTATACACCTGTA
>NC_142936.1:12985403-12995403 GCF_046866305.1 Octopus bimaculoides | reverse complement strand
GGACGCCAGTCCATCGCAACGTTACTCAAGAAAGAGGAAGAAAGAGTGAGAGAAAGTTGAAGCGAAAGAGTACAACAGGGGTCGTCACCACTCCCTGCCAGAGCCCCGTGGAGCTTTAGGTGATTACACTCAATAAACACACACAACGCCCGGTCTGGGAATCGAAACCGCGATCCTACGACTTTGAGTCCGCTGCCCTAACCACTGGGCCATTGCGCCTCCACATATTTATATATAAGTGTGTATAAAATATATATAAAAATATTTTATACACTCTTAAAGTTTTAAAAATATGTTAGGTCATATGACTTTTATTTATGCATGGTGACTTCTGGTAATAAATTATGTTAATTTATTACGCTTATATTTACGCATCGAGAGCGGTTCAGCTTGCTTCGAGACTCGCTCGGGTACGTCGAGTTGAAAGTATAAAAAATGAGGAAAGTTCTATATACATCGCTCCTGAATGGAACCTGATGCAAGTTATCTCGCTCGTCTCTGACTTCCAAGTGTTTTCACACCAGGCTCATTGATGACAATATACACTCTGACGCCTTCAAGCACAGCTTTGCCACGAACTAGCAAAACTCATACGTTGTGTATGTGTGTTCGATAGGGTTGAAATACCTGAGTTTGGTGTCCAGGCGTGCGGTTGGCCCACAACATCTCTTTAGGAGGGGGAAGCTTTGAGATAAAACCTGCGATGATGTAGACTAGTTCTTCTTTTCCAGTTTATGTTTTCCGTGTTCAGAGAGTGCGATTGGATTTGTGCCAATCCTTCCCCATTATAACAGATCATCATGCAACAGGCATCACTTTAGGAAAAGTAAGATCTAGACCGCTTTCTGAAGCAAATTCAAGCAACTGTATTTCACAAATAAAACTTAACCTAGGCGCAGGAGTGGCTGTGTGGTAAGTAGCTTTCTTACCAACCACATGGTCCCGCGTTAAGTCCCACTGCGTGGCACCTTGGGCAAATTCCGCCGAGGTCGACATTGCTTTTCATCCTTTCGGGGTCGATAAATTAAGTACCAGTTACGCTCCGGGGTCGATGTAATCGACTTAATCCTTTTGCCTGTCCTTGTTTGTCCCTTCTATGTTTAGCCCCTTGTGGGCAATAGAGAAATACGAAAAAGGATTTCCCTGCTTTGAGCAACGAATGCTTCTACAAGTCACGTTACGCGGTCGAGGAACACAAAGTATTTAAATGTGTTTTCCGAAAAAAAAAATGTGTCAATTGCCATTCTCACTCACCCTCTCACTGCATATAAGTGTATGCATGTATGTAGGATGTATATGTATGTGTGTGTAGCTGTGTGTATGTGTATACACACACTCGCGTGCGCAGACGATCACACATATCTGAAAATGTGGAACATATTTTTCAAATTATTTATTTCATTGATTTATTTTATCGCTTTCTTGCTTTGATGTCACTAATTCTTTTCTGCTGAGCTGCAGACATTTGTGTTGATAAAGTAGCGGGCAAGGAGCCAAGTCTTTGTCATATTTAAACATAGCCATAGTCATGTGTTGCACTACATCCAAGGCCTAGACACTTATTTGTTTACGTCTCAGTGCGCATGTCTATACATTAGCCACCATCTTTTTAAACTGCACTTCGCTATAAGAAATACTAGTACATAAATGGACTAATGTCCCATTAATTTACAAAACGTCGACCATGTATCTTGTTGCACACTAGGGTTATGTCTTCTGAGTTCAGTTGCCGCTGGAGTCAAGGTTTACCGCTGCAGTCAGCTTATCCTCTATAGCAGTGATTCGTAAGCGTTTTCTGGCTGAAGCCCCCTTGACGCCCGGGCCACTTTTCTAGCGCCCCCAGGCCCAGCTGACCATCACAAAGTTAGACCGCTTTCTGAAGCAAATTCAAGCAACTGTATTTCACGAATAAAACTTAATCTAGGCGCAGGAGGAGCTGTGTGGTAAGTAGTTTGCTTACCAACCACATGGTCCCGGGTTCAGTCCCACTGCGTGGCACCTTGGGCAAGTGTCTTCTACTATAGCCTCGGGCCGACCAAAGCCTTGTGGGTGGATTTAGTAGACGGAAACTGGAAGAAGCCCGTCGTATATATATATATATATATATATATATATATATATATATGACGTGAGAGATTTAAGGGATAGTATCTATCCAGTATACTGCTGGGAGGGTACCCAATTATTGCTACACTAGTGCTATACTAGGTGCAATCAATGGGAGCGGGTAAAAGTGGAGGTTTTAATCCTGCATTTTCTAATTGTTATATATATACATATATATATATATATATATATATATATATATATATATATATATATATATAAATATAAATATATACATATGTATGTGTGTTTAGATGTCTGTGTAGATGTGTTTTTCCTCCTAACATCGCTTGACAACCGATGCTAGTGTGTTTAGGTCCCCATAACTTAGCGGTTCGGCAAAAGAGACCGATAGATTAAGTACTAGGCTTACAAAGAATAAGTTCTGGGGTTGAATTGCTCGACTAAAGGCGGTGCACCAGCATGACCAAAGTCAAATGACTGAAACAAGTAAAAGAGTTAAAGAGTAATGAACCAATTATGTTGTGGTTTTTACATGAATCGCTACCCCATTATTCCTCCACTTTTCTTCAACGCCTCCTTGGAACTTTCCAACGCCCCAGGGGGGCAATACCGCCTACTTTGAGAACCACTGATCTATAGCATAAAGTAATAGTTAAGTCCTAGGAGCGAAGGTATCGTCTTACCTTCTCCTTTCAAACTGCTGTCCCTGTACCTGTAGAAGAAAAATTCATATAAGCAGTAATGAAACAGATTTATTTCTAATTCTATAACGTTTTCTTTGAGTACATAATTTGATAATTAATTCGTTTAGAAAACTTTTTTTCATTTCGATTTCATTATATAGGCTTGACCACGAGATGTGGTAAATTGCAAATGTTAGAGAAGCAAAAATTACGAGAGATTTTTATTTATTTATTTTACTACTCTCTCTTTTACTCTTTTACCTGTTTCAGTCAGTTGACTGTGGCCATGCTGGAGTACCAGCTTTAGTCGAGCAAATCGACCCCGGAACTTATTCTTTGTAAGCCTAGTACTTACTCTATTGGTCTCTTTTGCCGAACCACACAGCCACTCCTACGCCTATCTATTTTTTAGTGTAAACCTAATCTGTATTGTCAGCTTCTGTATCGTATTTCTCGGGTTTCCTCATTCAGCAGGAAGCTACATCATAAATTTCCACAACCCAGATTCCGATTCCGCTAAAAAGTTTCTCAACTATTTAAAATTGCTTTATTTGCAGTATATATAATGACAATTCTGAATTACAATTAAGCCAGTTAAGCAACACTAAAAATAAATTTCTGAACAGAATATTTTATCGTGTTTAGTTTACTGCTTGTTTGTTATGTTTTCATACGAAAATAGTTTCATTCCTTCTCGATTTATGTTTGATACACTCAAACGTTTTCCCGTCACCCATGTTATGTCCGCCACCCCTAATTTCCGATTTACTGTACTTTTCAAAAATTTCCTTCCGAGGCGTACGATTTCGGGAAATACCTCCCAACCGTGCCTGCTCTGCAGATGTAGACTTGAAGATGTTGAAGAGGATTATTATCCGCACTGATATCACGACTCTAGGCGGCTTTGAGAAGTCTGTAGGTACGTTTACTGACTTGAGTAAAACCTTAAAAAGTAAAAAAACTATTTTACTATCCCACCGTCGCGCACGTGCATCATTACCTCAAAGATATGCTTACCTAACAATACACCTGCAGAGGCGTATATAGCCCTTATTTGATAATTACATGCAATTCAATAACAGAGTCTCTACACGAATGTTCGACTTGCTAAATATAACCACTCTATTCCTCTCAACTGATACTCTACAGTGTTAGAGAAAGATAGATTGGAATAATTCCGACGTAGATATACGGTATTTAAATAAAAACAGCGTGGCCATGTTGTTGTTGTTGGCACTCCGTCGCTTACGACGTCGAGGGTTCCAGTTGATCCGATCAACGGAACAGCCTGCTCGTGAAATTAACGTCGTGCAAGTAGCTGAGCACTCCACAGGCACGTGTACCCTTAACGTAGTTCTCGGGGATTTTCAGCGTGACACAGTGTGACAAGGCTGACCCTTTGAATTACAGGCACAACAGAAACATGAAGTAAGAGTGAGAGAAAGTTGTGGTGGAAGAGTACAGCAGGGTTCGCCAATATCCCCTGCCGGAGCTTCGTGGAGCTTTAGGTGTTTTCGCTCAATAACGCTCACAACGTCCGGTCTGGGAATCGAAACAGCGATCCTATGACCGCGAGTCCGCCGCCCTATCCACTGGGCTATTGCGCCTCCACAGCGTGGCCATATCTGCAACATATATCACGAGAGCCGCTGAGTTCCAGCCTAGGGATAAACGTCAAATACAGCATATCTATTCTTACGCTATGAATAGTGAGAGGACTGACAGAAATTGTGCACTTTCTGTTACATGATGATTTACAATGTTAATATTTCTACATGTATATCTAGAATTCAAATCACTTTCGATTTGTTTGTGTATTTCATCGCCCCAGAGTGATTGGAATCGGTTATACCTAACATATGCAGAGGTTAATACAATCTATTATATAGATCTCATACAAATTTGTAAATTTATGTTCTAGCGTGATAAATTGTTTTTATAGAGTTGGACTATTAGTATACCTGTCGCCGAAGATATAGTTGTTGCTTCCTTAATGACAATCATCTTTTCCTCTGTCAAACACGATTAATCGTCTGTTAAAAGCGAACAACTCCATTGGTTTAATAATGAAAGTGAATCCGTAATTTCATTAGATGAAGACTGATTGAGGAAATGTTGCTCGAACTGCCTATTTCAGTTGCTGGATATTATTACAAATGAACTGCTTTATAATTTTGAACAACATCCTGTCGTGATACCCGTATATCAGTGAATGGATCCAATTCATAAGCAGTATCCATACGTTCACAGCAACTATTCATCGTAAATAGGCGCTTGTATTAATGAAGGATATTAAAAAGATGGTATATAAAAAAAAAAAGAGATGATTACAGCGGGTTGGGCATTGGTGATATAAAATGAAACACGAAGAAAGGAATGAAAGAAGACGGAAACGCGATTAAGAAGCTGGAGTGGAAGATGAAACTGGAATTGAATGTGACAATTGGTGATATGTCATACTGAAAGGAAGATAGAAAACGTAGGGATGGAACAAACAGGAAGCGATAATAGATTCGATAGGAATACAAATGCAACCAGTATGGACAGAGTTATACATAAACATAATATAATAGTTGAGGCGGAAATGACAACAATAAGAAAATAAAGCGTCAAATACACACAAACACATACATGCATAAACTCCGGTCTTTATGACAAAACTGCATCTACGCAGTGGAAAACCATACACATACTGCTTTAAGTACTATGCTCTGGGTCCTCATATATAAATCCGAACAGATACATGTGTATTATGTATATATGCAATGCACGTTTGTACGTATGTATGAATTTACTGGTTTTTCTAAATGCTAGATAATTTAGCTAAAATGTGTCTAAACTTTTAAACAATATTTTAGAGTAAGGAAGAGATAGGATGCATAGGATGCAGGGGATGACTCGAAAATCGCGGGGTCCTATCATAGATGACACGCTTGGATAGAGAAGTAGGCAGACACATAGATAGATAGATAGATAGATAGATAGATAGATACATACATACATACATACATACATACATAGGTAAGTAGATAGATAGATAGATAGATACATACATACATACATACATAAATACATACATAGGTAAGTAGATAGATAGATAGATAGATAGAGAGAGAGAGACAGAGAGACAGAGACAGAGAAAGAGAGACTAGGGTGTGTAGTTTGAGAAATATAATTAATTACATAGACAGGTAAATAATATGTTTATATGAATAGAAAGATGAATAGATAGATAATAGTATAGAAAGACAGAGAGATAGATAAATAGATATTGAATACACATATACATAAATATAAATACACATACATACATCTATACATACATACATACATACATACATACATACATACATACATACGTACATAACTAGAGCTAAAGATAATTAAGAAGTGAAGGAGGGAGAGAGAGAGAGAGAGAGTGATTTGAAAATCTATATTTTATGTAACGTAATAAGCTGGAGATTGAAAGAGAAATGGTGTGAGATTTAGTTTATTGGAACTTGTAATAAACGAGATAAAAATTTGCTGAAATAACGTATGAGATTTAGAACTAAATGACTGCAATTAGGCAATGAATGAAGAATGTACGAGGGGAAGTTTTAAATGAAGTAATTATAAGTATTAGAGACCAGGAGATGAAGGAAGGGAAAAAAATCTTAATGGGTAAAGTGTACTGAACGGGAAATATGATGTAAACCTAATTACACGCAAGTGTAATATCTTGTGTGTGTGTGTGTGTGTGTGTGTGTGTGTGTGTGTGTGTGTGTGTGTGTGTGTGTGTGCGTGCGTGTGCGCGTGCGCGTGTGTATGTGTGTGTGTATATATATATATATATATATATATATATAGATAGATAGATAGATATGACAAATATGCGTGCAAAGAATATACACACACACACACACACACACACACACACACACACACACACACACACACACACACACACACACACACACACATATATATATATATTTATATATATATATATATATATAATTATATGTATTTATTTAATCATAATAAATAATAATTTGGATAAAATAAATGGGTTAATAGAAACCAAGGTAGCAAAGATCACAAAATAACTGTGGTGTAATTCCTGTTAGTGAGGCAGAAACTCCTTGATATTTTGGGTATTTGAGTATATATAAACATTTAAGGAATGGAGTAAACGCATGTTATAACTGCATACTTTATTCCGACATATGTTTCGAAGAATTACAAGTTATGCGATCCATAGGAATCGTCGATGTTAAAAATGTAAACTTCTCCTCAGGGAATGTATGGGAACCATCTTAAACGTAAGACAGGTAGATAGATATGACAAATACGCATTCAACGAATATATGCGTGTGTGTGTGTGTGTGTGTGTGTGTGTGTGTGTGTGTGTGTGTGTGTGTGTGTGTGTGTGTGTGTGTGTGTGTGTGAAAGAATAAGTTCAACTGGAATAATTCCAACTTTTTGGGGAGTCCAAAAAGAAATATTTCTAATAAATATTCATCATATCAAAATGATAGCCTGCTAAAGCAAGCAATTAAAATATGACAATAACAAGTAAAAAGTTCGTTACAGGCATGTATAAGACAACATCTGATATAGAACGATAGGAACAATTATAAAAATGGAGAGGAAATGTTAAAAGTTCAATTTAGAATTTAATTTCCACATACGACCGTTTCAAATAGCATTACAAACATGTACGAAAAAAAAAACATTAATCATAATAATAATAATAATAATTAAAATAACCATGTTTAACCATTGTCGTCAGTGTAAGAAATTAAAAGAAAACATCAAAAAAGTTATAGCCAAAATATATTTAGAAGGAAAAACAAAGAGGTTGTGTTGGAGAAGCGGACCAGATATTTGCAAATAAATTGTAAAGTGGGAAAAAGGCAGAGAAACAAGGACATGTTAATCTATTTTCGAGTCTATCTCGAAAATAGATTAATTTGTGATGTATGAGGATTAGTGGGATAATTGGTATTAGTAAGGTTAGGGGTGCCCTGTATTAAGTTGCATGTTCATATTAGGTTGTGGTTGATATTTATTAATGAAAATTGCCTTTTTATTTAGTCTTTGCAGCACTGAACTGTTCTTGGAACCTTGATAAAAACGGAAAAATTAGTAAGTTTGGTTTAAGGTTCCTAGCACATCTATCTATGTGCTCACTGACCTGCATCTGTCTATATTGTGGGAAGTATATATATGTGTGTGTGTGCTTGTGTGTCTATGCGTGTGCATGTATATATATATATATATATATATATATATATATATATATATATATATATATATACAGACTGTGTGTCTGCATGGCCGGAGTCAAATTGACAGAAAGAAGTAAGAGTTAAACGATATATATATCCTGCTACTGCTCTGGTCTTAAGTGCTTTGAGATTTTGTCTTATATTCTGTTACTTTTTCCCATTTCGCTTCTTCTCTGTTCCTCTTTTTTTCTCCCTCATATACATGCTCTCCTCTTCAAAACAATGGCGGTAAAAGCGTTCCCGAAAATATTTGATATCTGTTTCAGTGTAAAATTGGAAAACGAGTTATGATGATACTTATGTCAGCTACTTACATTGCTACTTCGGCTGATTGATGTCAACATTTGTAGACGTGTGTTTAAATTACGCTCACGAAGTAGCCATCCATGTGCTGTGTAATTCCTTACAATTACCGTTTCCATCATTAATGCCATTAGAAAAGCAGATGTGTCTTATATATATGGTATATATATATATATATAGATATATATATATATATATATATATATATATATATATATATATATATATATATATATATATATCTATTACGAAATTACAATGAAATAGGAATGATTCCTACAGAGTCTGTCATAACGTACAAAGCTTAAGGTCTCGTATAGTAGCAGTGTTTGTTCTTTGCCTTCAAGTGAAAACATATTTGCTTGAAAGGCAGCAAGCATAATAAATGATGTCAACACAAACAATACTGAGTTCTATAATTTAGTTATGTCCATCAAATACGTCTGCAGCTAAGTGATCGAGAGAAATATCGCTTCATGTATTTTCAACGTAGCGAAACAGCTGCGAAAGAGGCGAAAAGAAAACCCATGTGTCATAGTTAAAAAACCAACCAAACTGAAGACGAAACAGTGCTACTGTAAAACAACATACTGTGCACGTTAGTAAGAATTAATCCTTATTTCTACGATATCTCCAGAAAGCAAGAGATTCAATTTCCTTCCTAGTTCTACGGATTGTGATTCTCTGATAAAACACTTACCCAGATTACATCACTTGAGAAGGCGATGATTTGGCAGAATCGTTAGTACGCTGGGAAACATGCTAAACAGTATTTCGCCCATTATTTACATTATTTACGTTTGGCAGATATTTGTCCTCGTCTTGTTTGTTGTTAACACAACGTTTCGGCTGATATACCCTCCAGCCTTCATCAGGTGTCTTGGGGAAATTTTGAACCTGGGTTCTCATTCCAAAGTAAGTTACTTTTCGATGTTGTTGTTGTTGTTGTTATTATTATTATTATTATTATTATTATTATTATTATTATTATTATTATTATTATTATTGAGGTCAGAAAGTGGTATCGAACTCGGAATCTTGAGGTTAGTAGCCCGCTCTCTTAACGGCTACACCATATTTCGCCCTTCCTTAAGTTCTGAGTTCAAAATTCCACCGTAGGTGACCCTCTCTTTCATCCTTTTGGGGTTGATAAAATAAGTACACGATGAGCACTGGGGTCGATGTAATCGAATCGCCCACAGTTCCTCAAAATACTGGCCTCGTAGCCAAATTTGAAACTAGAGTTACATTATTTCAGAGCACTATTGTACTCATGCCTTCCGAATAGCGGTACATATTATTGTTGGACTGTCATTATGCTTAGAAACATTTTCACTATAGATATATCCCTACATTATTGAGCGTAAACTGCACTTACCTTCTTTGTATAGTATCCCCAACACACACACAGAGATATATATATATATATACAAAAAGATACATGCATAAATCGATATAGATACATAAATATACGCGCACGCATGGCTGTTTGGTAAGCAGCTTGCTAACCAACCACATGGTTCCGGGTTCAGTCTCAGTGAATGGCACCTTGGGCAAGTGTCTTCTACTATAACCTGGAGCCGACCAAAGCCTTGTGAGTGGATTTGGTAGACGGAAACCGAAAGAAGTCCGTCATATATGTGTGTGTGTGTGTGTGTGTGTGTGTGTGTG
>NC_142936.1:12970403-12980403 GCF_046866305.1 Octopus bimaculoides | reverse complement strand
TAGATTGTTGTTGTTGTTGCTATTTCTGTTTATCCTTAGATCGTTATGTATTATTTTTGTATATCCAGCATCTATACTGTCCTCACTCACGTTTCTTTTTCTTATTTTAAGAAATTTGGATTTAATATGATGCGAATTTCGTTTCTATCTTTAACAACAAACTTAGCTGTGTAGGCAGTATTCCTTCATAGACAGACGATGGTTTGATTCTCGTCATTGGCAATGCTCATCACTCAATGTCAGCAATTTCTACGTGTATTTAAGGAGATGTAATTGTTTGAATAATCGCAGGAAAGCAATTTTCAGTTTTATGTTTCAAGTTAAACCTCACAAATGATTTTGTTGAACAAGAAATGAGGCAACCATCGAACATGATTCTTGCGCAAAGGCATTCTATGAAACTGGTCATTTCATAGGCTCAACAGTCCAACTGATTTGAAATTTAATTTAACTATGTTGAGTTGCCGAATTACTAACCATGTATCTCTTGGTTGATTCTAATCGACGAACATATAGTTATTTATTTATGGATATTTAATTACCTTGAAAGCCTTCACATTTATTAATTTTGTTGAAATTGTTTAAATTTTGGTCATAGTAAAACAGAGCTGTTGTCAAAGTTCATTTAAGTCGTGACCATCTCATCTATTTTTGTTTCAGAACTAGAATTTCTATTAACGTATTAACCCAAAAGGCGTACAGCGTTTTTTAAGGTGATAGGTTATTAATTGCGTGACATTTGATTCCTATATTTAGATATAAGATTATATATAAATTCACTTGTGGAAGCCATTTCAACTGATCTATGCTTTACGTTGAATTTAATAGTGATATTAAATTCTAATTTCATCCAAGTACTATTCCAATTTTTCTTATAGTTCTCCGCACAACTATTGCATTGAGTATTGTAGTAAGGATAAAATTGATGAATTACAGAGTTTAATTTTTCTGGCAAGTGATTTGGTCTCAGATCATGTGCTGTGACTGAAATTATTAACATCATAGGAGAATCATTTTAGCCATTTCAGAACACACAAAAGAACTACTATATTAATTCTTCATTCAATCTGCAATAGTAAAATGTATTAATAAATGTCATGATGCATCGACACATCTCCCCGACCTAATCAATAACAGAATTACATTGTCTTGGAGATGAAATTCAGCAATAACTTCACTTCTATAGAAGGTAGTTCTTTAGATATAAATGGAATGAAGACTACAGACATTTGTGTCCTCAGTGACATGATAAAAAAGCAAAAGAGAAACTAATTTCAGAGGAAATAAAATATTTATTTAAAAATCTCACCAAGAAAAGTATAATTGGTAAACTTGTAGGGCTGTAATGGTGTCTAGCTTAGGTTCATATCAAATCAGATAAATTCTAATTTTGGCAAAAGAAATGGATAAGGTTGTTGAAGGAAATGTCTCTATTTTAGGTAAAACAAAAAAGAATGAAATTTAAAGACATGAGAAAGAAGTACATGTATCTAAACTCGGTATCAAGATTCACAATGGCGTATATATGAATGTCAAAGTGTGAATGGATGGGAACAAAATGGAAACGAAAAGGAAAATAGAGGGAAATTATGTCTCAATGATATGGAAGTAGTTGTCCTGATCATATAGGGAAAATATACTAAGCAATAGAGAGATTCAATAGAGCTGGGGAAATGTCATAAGGAAATATATAGACTCTAGAATTATATATTTCTAAAGAGCACAGTTGAAGAAATGATATAGATTTATAGAAATAAATCATTGTAAGGGTCAAGATGAAAGATAGATTTCATAAAATTCTTTAAATCATGTATAACATGGAACAAGTTAAAAGTGATGGAAATCATAACAGATGTGTTTGGGTTACGGAAGAAAAATGCCAGATACAAATATTTGAAGTTTGGGAAGAAAATATTTCCAGAAAAATTATGTAAGTATTCATGAATCATTGATGGATCAAGTTGTAGTTTTTACAAAGTGTTGATAAAGATATTCCTACAGAAAAGAATGTTTCCGATTTTCCACTGAGAAAAAAACCTGTTCTATATTAAACGACAACATTATCATAATCATCCAATTTAAAAGACTATCTAAATATGAACCGTATTACCAACTACCTTTTGTAAATTTCTACATTGCTATATTCGTAAACTCAAAGCGGTATTTTTCATTCCTTTGAAACTATAAGCACGGATTTGTGTGCCCCTTACGCTCATTTCGTTTATTTGATGCCTTTACTTCCATCCGAATGTCGCTCTAAAACGTTATTCATGCTCTCCAAAACAACACTTACTAAAATTCCTACGAGTCTCCTCAAGATGTCTGGTAGCTTTGCTATTTTCAGAACAAAAAATTCCCCGTTTAGCTATTTCTCGTTTTCTTGATAAACATCTCTTCAAATTATTTTCTCTGTCTCCTTCCTATGGATGGAAGATATTCAATGAAATATTTTTGCTTCTTCTCACTGAAAATGGAATTGCTTACTAGATTTCACAAAAATGTAATTTACGTCAGTTGAAACTAATTTGATTTGCTACGATGAATATACGGTGTACATAACAACATCGTAAATATAACAAGAAAACATGCAAGTATCAACACAAAACTTCCCAAGAGAAAGCTGCATTCGATTGAAAAGTTGCCAGTCATGAGCTAAAAGACTTTTCATTTAACCCTCAAGGATTCAAAGCACATTCTGTCACAAATGTGAAAATATATTACCTCACTAAATACTGAAAGAAATATATTGGTTTCAAATTTTGACACAAGACCACCAATTTCGAAGGAGAAACTAAATCGATTACATCGATCGCAGTGCTTTCATCCTCGAAAGGATGAAATTCAAATTCAATTTCGAGAAAGCTTGAACTCAGAACATAAAATGGACGTAATGTCGTTAAGCATTATGCCTTATATGTAACATTTTACCAATTCTGAACACGAATTCGCTCCGAATGGCAAGTACCTAAAATCAGAAACTTAGAACACTTTTCTATTTCTGGATGTACAATTCCTTTACGAGTGTCTTAAAATTATATTTTACACAATTGTAAGTTAATACACAAATTCTGAAAATGTACGCATATACATATATACGTTTTGATTTATTTCATTAACCGATTATGTATTTATTTGTTTATGTACTTATTTCTTTATTTCCTTTTAATTAATCATGGTTCCTTTCACAAAGAAAATTCTCGGTATATGTTTATATTAGTTAGCTTCCGTTGTTTATATCCCTAGGTAATATAAAGAGCATTGCAACGAAATTACTCTATAGCAACATAGCCCCACATATATATGCATGTATGTGTGTCTAAACAAACATATATATATATATATATATATATATATATATATATATATATATATATATATATATATATACGTATACGTATATATATATATATATATATATATATATATATATACGTATACGTATGTATATATATATATATATATATATATATATATATATATATATATATATATATATATATATATATATATATATACGTATACGTATGTATATATATATATATATATATATATATATATATATATATATATATATATATACGTATACATATACATATGCATATATACATATGCATATATATATTTACCTATATACATACATATATGTACATATATACAGATATATACATACATATATATTACATATTTATATATATAGACAGACACACATGTATACACACACACACACACGCGCACACACATACACACATATATATATATATATATATATCTTTTACTCTTTTACTCTTTTACTTATTTCAGTCATTTTGACGGCGGCCATGCTGGAGCACCGCCTTTAGTCGATCAAATTGACCCCAGGACTTATTCTTTGTAAGCCTAATACTTATTCTATCGGGTACTTTTTGCCGAACCGCTAAGTTATGTGGACGTAAACACACCAGCATCGGTTGTCAAGTGATGGTGGTGGCGGTGGGGGGGACAAATACAGACACACAAACACAGACAAATGCTTACAGCACCTAGGTTTCCCAAGCGGTCACCCATTTAAGTACTAACTAGGCTCGATGTTGCTTAACTTCGGTGATTAGATGAGAACCGGTGCTTTCAACGTGAAATGTATTTAACTTTATAAATAGCATCCAGCTACCAGTACATTTTCTTCTTTCTTCTGTCTCATTTCTCCTCTTTGTTTTGAATTAAAACTTTACTTGATGTACGTTCGGCTCGGTTCGAACCAGCAATATACTGTCTGCATCCTTAAGCTTCTAAGCAATTTACTCATTTCAATAAGAAAAAAGAGCCGACATATTCTCAGTGCCAATGCAAATGAAACCGGCTCTACCTCCCACCATGACCACTGCTCCGATATACAAAGCCCACGAGTGGTATATTTCAATACCAATTAGTTCTATTTACATATGCCATTTGTAACCGCGCTGTTCGAATTCCCTGAGGAACATTATTAGTCCCATCAATCATATGAAACAATGTTGATTGTCATTGCTTGGTGTCTCTTCTATTAATATTTTCTAGACATTAGTCCACAAGTAGATAGATACGTAATTCATATAAAAACAAGCTTACAAAAAACAAAACTTTCTTCTTTTATAAAAAAAGTAGACGACAAAATATATTTCAGTCGCATATGTTAGCACACCGTAATATACACACATATAAAATATAGCGCGTATGTGTGGGTGTAAGGTTTATATATATATATATATATATAAACCTTACACAAGGGAGGCTCAATGGCCTAGTGGTTAGAGCAGCGGATCGCGGTTTCGATTCCCAGACCAAGCGTTGTGAGTGTTTATTGAGCAAAAACATCGACGAGGCTCTGGCAGGGGATGGTGGCGAACCCTGCTGTACTCTTTCACCACAACTTTCTCTCACTCTTACTTCCTGTTTCTGTTGTGCCTGTAATAGACACAGACACACACACACACACACACACACACACACATACACACACACACACACACATATATATATATATATATATATATATATATATATATATATAAAGAGAGAGAGAGAGATACATATATATGTATATATATATATATATATATATATATATATATATATATATATATATATATATATATATATAACATATATATATATATATATATATATATATATATATATATATATCTATGTTTATATATATAACATTCATAATGATAAAAGGAATGGAGATTTATCAAGCTCACACACACATACATTTACGAAGGCGCATTGCTAAGTGGTTAGAACCTCAGTCTCACAACCATGAGTAGTGAGTTCGATTCCTAGATCCGGGTGTGTATTTCACGTAACTCTAGTTCTCTCAGCTGTAGAAATGTGTTGCAAAGTCACTGTATCGTCCTTTGCTTTTTCATCGAATAACATCGATGGCGTGGAGATTGGAGGCTTGTATACGTGGACGACTACTGCTCTTTCATAAACAACCTTGCAAGGACTTGTGGCTCGGAGGGAAACTTTCTAGATGCAATCCCATGGTCATTCATGACCGAAGGGGGCCTTTGATTCTAATATACACTTGCCATTCAGGAAGTTGAAGATGTAGAATCATTGTCCTTGACACGAACACAATTGCAAATATATTTGTCATGTAAATCTTAATTAGCAGTTTGTCTCCTTTCGTTGTGAGCTCTGATTGTCTCGACGTGTGCTGAAGGATGTCGTTCCCTGTACAACACTCTATTAACTCCAGTGCCTCTCAGGTTTTGTTTTGTACCCCATCTCAAAGTTTCTGCTACACATTAACGACATACTGCCACATCAAACAATGAAAACTTATTTCTTTATATATGATACTACTTTTCATTCCTTTGTAAGCATTTGTTCCAAAATAGGATTCACATATAACCTCCTAGACATCTCAAACCCAATCTCCATGAACATAGACTTTCTCTATTGCAACCATACCAAATCTTGTCTCATTGAACATGAGTAAGAGGCAATCCTTACCCGTGACAACAAGTATTATCTCATCTTAGGCAAATTGAACACATACAAGGGGATATCGTGATATCAGCAGGATACCTTCTGACGAAGAAACAGCTTCCACATGGTTTAAACTATATCACAATGCCTACCTTTCCTCTTGAGGAACACAAAATTCAGTTGAAGCCTGCAAGTATGTTCAGCCAACGAATCTGTAACGGTTTTGTTGCTGCATACACTTCCAAAATCAGCATAAAGTTGCTCTATAATACACTACAACGTCTGGATCATATAAATGATGCCTCGTCACCGTCTCAGCTTTTGCCTTACACTCGTTGTTACGATGTTTTCTACTAGTGGTAGCAGCTCATCTCATCACATTTCCACTCAAGTATACTGGCTTGCCTAGTCCATCCTCTTTTAAATTGTTTCTAATCCGAAACTAAGTCTCCCTTCTTTAAAACACCACACCTCTGGAATGAATTCTCTCCTTTCGCATAACATTCTTTTTTCTTGCAGCCATTGAGTTTAACTCTTCAAGCGGAATATTAATTACATCATCGTCGTCAGTCTGAGAAGGATCTGAACGCATTCCCTAAACATTCACCAAACCAATTACAAACTATGGGAAAGGGACTAAATATATCATGTTCTAAATTTTATGATAGTGTAATACGTGGTATGATTGACATTGTCGCCTACTAAAACACGAAATTTAGCCTAATATTAGTTACCGGATACTGCTTATATAGGGTTACTGACCTGTAGATTGCAATTAAGCCTCCACTCATAGATCTTACCAATTATAGCTGACTACAGTCAATTAATAACAACAATGAGAACTGCACGAGAAATATTTTAAAGAAATGTAATAGAAAATAGTTATTTCCAAATGTCATCATAATTCTTCGTTTTGCAATGAAATCAAAGATTGCGGAAAAATTTCCGCTTGGCCGGAGGTCTTCATATATTTCGCTGTCTGCATTTCTCAAAGGTATATCTCAAAGTCTGTTAGTTTGTCTGTCAGCCAGATTATTTTCTTTTTATATATGCCTGTATGGCAGCATTTCTGAATGCTTTCGTTCTGTATGTTTATCTATTTGTATAATTACTTGTCTGTCAGTTCATTTGTCTGTATACGTGTGCTCCCCAGTGTGTTTACATATCCATAATTCAATATGTATATGCTATACAGCCAGTCTTTTAACCAGCACACAACCTCCCTCTCTCTTTTTCCCTTTTCTTCCCCTCTCTCTTCCTTCCTTTCTATTTTTGCCTGCTTATATACTTATGTGTACATATATACGTGTCTTTACCCACGCGCACATCCGCTTTAGATATACGCAGCAGCAGTTGTCGATGATGCTGCTGTTCTTACTGCTGCTGCATTTCTTTTTCTGGAAGATGATGATGAGGAGGATAAGGGGGAAGAGGGGAGCAGGAAGAGCAATGTTGATGAATGAAAGTATAAAAGAAATAAAATATAAAATGTTTATCAAAATAATAAAGTAGCCAAACAACTTTGTATAATTTTATCTGAAGTAGGCATCGTCATATAAGTTAAGAAGAATGTTTTAGCGTTGGATAACTTCAATATACGAGGTGGTACCCTAAAGAAACCGGAATTTTGCAATGTTATTTTATTCACTTAGCCTTAAACCTTTACGCTGTTATCCCCTTCAGACAATTCTCCATTTGTAGCAATAAATCGGTTCAGACTCGTTTTCTCCTTTTGGAAGCAATACTTGAAAAATTTGTGAAGTGATGCCTTTTAACACCTTCGTCGTGTTTTTTCTTCACCTCTTCCACATCTGCAAATTCTGTAGCACCAGCTTCCATCACCAGTGATGACCTTCCAAAAAATTTCCGGATCAACTACCAACACTTCTTTCAGTTTACGACACGTATTCAGCCGTGACTACTTCCGTGAGCAAGCGAAGCATCAATTTTTCTGCACCTCACTCACATGAACAAGTTCGTCAATTGATTAATGAGGCGGTCATCCGAGATGAGTTCATGAATATTCATGATGTTTCCATTCGTTCGGGATGTCGACGGTCGCCCTGAATGAGGCTGGTCTTCAAGCAACATGTGACCATTCCTAAAGCGTGAAAACCACTCGTAAAATGTTATTTGGTCAGGGAATCGTCCTTGTAAGCTGTTTAAAGCATGGGGACAATTTCGGCCGCTGTTTTCCCCAGCGGGAAGCACAATTTCATGGAAGTACGCTGCTCCTTCGTTTCAGCCAACGCAAAAAATCTACGGCCATTGAGGAACCACTGCAAAATAAGGCTGTACCACGTAGCAATACGACCTCATCCCACAACGCTGATCGGTAGACTAATACTTGAAGGTCGTATCAAGTGGCTTCTAGCGACAGAAGCCCGAAATACTACGGGCTCGTCCCACTGAGAACGTTTCCGGTGACCGCCTCGTAAAATATTTTCAACACCATCATCTACACGCAGTGTCATGTGTAGTTTGTACCAAACTACGTACAAGTGCTAGGCGAGAACAAATACATTTTGCCCCATATAAAATCCAGATCTGACCAACTATTTCATTAAATGTTTAAACGTTGAAATATAAATCATTACGAAACCTGTAAAATGGAAGCAGCATTTCGATAAGTGTAAAGGTCAAAGTGGTGTTAGAAGGTTCCAGTTTAATTCATAGTTCAATGAAATGCTTTCTCTTTTGTAGCAATGTATTCTTTGATTATTCGACCGTATAAATTGATTATTTGAAATATTGTTCCGCCACAAATTATATTAGCTTTGTTTCAATTTTGTAAACAACTTCCAACATTGCTTGACAACTTTATTTAACACTTTAATAGACATATACACATGCGCACACACACACACACACACACATACACACACTCACTCACACAATCACACACTCACAAGACGCATTCGTATAGCGCACTACTTATACTTCTCGTATTAATTTACTACTTCACTTTCCTGCTATTTTTCCATCTTCGCACCACATGTTAAGACTTCATCTATCTTCCATTAAGTTCTCATCAAAATTTACCACAAACATTTGTCATTACATTTGACTTCTTCCACCTCAGGACTCTCTCTAACATTTTAAGTGTCTCGCCATTTGTTTAAAAATAGTTTGTTTTTAACACTTCTGTTACAACTCTTCTACTTACTACCATTTTCTTTGATTTTCGTTTTTTAGCTTCCACGCTCCTTCGTTTGATACAGTTAAGTTAATCCCGGCAGACTTTTCTCCTTCAAACGAGCCCATTTTATACCTATATATATTGATATACGAGGGTAATCCCTAAAGTAAGTTCCAAAAATATTTAGATGTCACAGAAACGTTTATTGGCAATGATATTTACATCATTTTAAAGTTTGAACTTTTCTCTATTTTTCGACATAATCGTCATTTCGGTCGATGCATTTTTGTAGGCGCTGGAGCAGTTTTGTATACCCGTGCTATACCACGTCACCGTCATGTCGTTGAGGAAACGTTCAACCTCATCTTTCACCTCGTCCTCGTTGCTGAAGCAGGTTCCGGCGAAATGCTCATTCAGGTTAGGGAACAGGTGGTAGTCACTGGGTGCCAAGTGCAGACTATAAGCTGGGTTGCCGTTTATGGTCTTCTCTCAGCATACGTGGCACGCGTTTTGTGCACACCTTCAGATATTGCAACTTTTCACTCAAAACCCTATGAATGGTGATTCGTGAAACCTCAGGAACCAAAATGCAGAAATCATCCAGACTGATCCACCGATCTTCACGTAGGATTTTCTCAACCTTCGTGATTGTCAGGTCGGAAATTGATGGTCGCCCGCTTCTTTCTTCGTCATGAAATTCTGTGCGGCCAGCTGCAAACTCCATACAACACTTGCGGACGTTTTTGACATCCTTGAACGACTCACCATACACTTCTGTTAATTGGCGATGAATTTCGAATGGTTTCATGCATTTTGCGTTTAAAGACCAAACAATAGCACGAACTTCACACTTGACGGTAGCGTCAATCGGGAGCTCCATCAGATACTACTTCCAAGCCAAGACTG
>NC_142936.1:12892903-12967903 GCF_046866305.1 Octopus bimaculoides | reverse complement strand
CGTTTTAACGTTGCGTCCTGCCCGAAGCTCGTCGAAACGCCGGTGTTAAAACGTGGGTAGCTGATGAAGTAGAATGTTCTCTATGTGGCTCGTGTGTTCTCGTCTACGTTTGTTTGCAATGTCCTGTACCCAGATATGCACCTATACATACAGGTGGATGTCGGTATGCACATACCTGTACGTATATATGCATATACTCATTTACTTTTGTTTTTACATGATTGAACGCAGCGTCTCACAAAAATTGTAAGTAGTTTTCGTAAACATTCCTCCGACGCTACTCTATCTCTTTCTCTTTCCTTTCTCCCCCCCCCCTCGTTCTTCCTCTGTACTACTACGTATCTCGCCTTACCCCTCTTGTTCTTCCTCTGTACTACTACGTATCTCGCCTTACCCCTCTTGTTCTTCCTCTGTTACTACTACGTATCTCTTTTTTCCCCCTCGTATTTCCTCTTTTTCTTTTTTCCTCTCGTTGCTCACCATTCTTCTACTTCCTCCCTCTCTTTCTCCCTCTACCACTCTCTCTCTTCCCTTTACACCGGCATGGTCACATGCTTCCGGTCAATAATCCTTTCCTTCCTTGGCTTTCGCCAAGTAACACACGCCACCACTTTGTCTCTCTCGGTTCCGTGCCTCATCGCGTTCATACACACATAATTTTTCTCGTCTGGCCGTAAAGCCTTTTCTGTTTGTTTTCCTGTCTTGTTTTTTGTCCGCCACTACATTCCTCCATGGCTAGATTTAATTTGCGTATACAGATTTAATCTGCGATCCATGGGACGAGCCATTTTAACGTTGCGTCCTGCCCGAAGCTCGTCCAAACGCCGGTGTTAAAACGTGGGTAGCTGATGAAGTAGAATGTTCTCTATGTGGCTCGTGTGTTTTCGTCTACGTTTGTTTGCAATGCCTTGTACCCAGATATGCACCTATACATACAGGTGGATGTCGGTATGCACATACCTGTACGTATATATGCATATACTCATTTACTTTTGTTTTTATATATATATATATATATATATATATACATACCTACATATATACATATATATAGATATGGATACACACACACACACACACACACACACACACACACACACGCATATATATATATATATATATATATACATAAATATATGTATATATATATATATATATATATATATATATATATATATATATATATATATATATATATATATACACACATACATATGTGTATACATATACACACTCACACACACACACACACAAATATATATATATATATATATATATATATATATATATATATATATATATATATATATATATATATATATATATATACATATATATTATTTAATTTCCCAACTGTCTATCGTTGAATCTCCTTATCTATGTTGTACTCTAATAGCCCTAATTTTCCCAGTAACTCATCATCTATTTATCAACGAGACTTTTCTCCTCTTAGAAACGTTAAATATGCATCTGTACCTATGGAGATACTCATTATTTTCTCATACTTTACACTTCTTTTCCCCACTCAGTTTCTCTCGCTTTCTTCATATATATACATACATATATACATATATATATATATATATATATATATATATATATATATATATATATATATGTATATATATATATATATATATATATATATATATATATATATATATATATATATATATATATATATATATATATATATTATATATATATGTATTGTGTATATGTGCCTACTTATACATATATATACATACATATATATATATATATATATATATATATATATATATATATATATATATATATATATGTAGATATATTAGTAAAGCTAGTCTTTTCTATTTTATCACCTCCTGCTTTCATTCACTCAGGCATGTGTTTAATATATCACCTCCTTCATAAACCCCTACCCTCCCATTGCATTCTTTTCTTTTCTAGTGCCCTAATACGAGACAGTCCTGTCTCTGTAACAATCTCTCATCACGTGTAGTAATTTTTTTCTCACCTAAATCCTCTCAGCCCTCTTCTTATTTGTGCATATTTTTTTTCCTCTTGACAATTTCATTACGTTATTATTTTCAACCCTTTCTGCTTACCCTACTTTCCAATAAACTGTTCTTTAGTGCTCTTTTGCCTGTCGTATTCTATTTCTCCTTCGCAGTTACATCCATTTATAGGAATATTACCACCATAAAAAAAAACATGCATACCTACAATTATATATATGTGTGTGGTGGGGTGTCTCTGTGAATATACATATATATAAGATTGTATCCCACCCATATGGTTTTCGGTTCAAACCCACAGTGAGACAGCTTGAACAAGCGTCTTCTACTATAGCCTAGGGCCGATCAAAACCTTGTCAGTGGATTTGCTAGACGGAAACTGAAAGAAGATCGCTGTATATATATATATATATATATATATATATATATATATATATTTACATGTATGAGTGTGTTTGGGGGTGTCTGTCTTAGTGACTCTGTCCCCCACCATCGCCTGACAACCGATGTTGTCGTCCCCGTTTACGTCCTCGTCACCTATCGGTTCGGTATACGAAACCGATAGACTGAGTACTTGACTTACAAAGAATAAGTCCTGAGTTTGACTAAAAAATCCTTTAAGACGGTGTTCTAACATAACCACAGTCACAATTTCTGATAAATCACTGACAAGAAAAACATATATATATATATATATATAATTTTCCAGTAAATTTCGTAATCGCTACCAATATAGCATAAGACTTCACCCCAAAGGATCATTTATTAGATTCCTTAAGGGTCGTTCTCATTGTTTATATTTCCAAGGTTTCAAATTTGTATGTTGGCATCGAATGGTAAATAATTAAATATATGGAATAAAGATCTGTCGTGTTTTGAGTCTCTACATTTTTAGACATACAAATTTGAAACCTTATATATATATATATATATATATATATATATATATATATATATATAGGCGGAGAGTGGCTGTGTAGTAAGTAGCTTACTTACCAACAACATGGTTCCGGGTTGAGTCACACTTGCTCGAGTGTCTACTATTTCCTCGGGCCGACCAAAGCCTTGTGAGTGGATTTGGTAGACGGAAAATGAAATAAGCCCGTCGTATATATGTATATGTATATATATATATATATATATATATATATATATATATATATATATATATATGTGTGTGTGTGTGTGTGTGTGTGTGTGTGTGTTTGTTTGTCCCCCCAACATCGCTTAAGAATCGATGATGGTGTGTCTACGTCCCCGTAACTTAGTAGTTCGGCAAAAGTGTCCGATAGAATAAGTACTAGGCTTACAAAGAATAAGTCCTGGGGTCGATTTTCTCGACTAAAGGTGGTGTTCCAGCATGGCCGCAGTCAAATCACTGAAACAAGTAACAGAGTATAAACGGTGCAGAGTCGCACCGATAACCAGCTGGTGGATAATCTACCTGGGGTCTAAACTAATAATAACATAGAACAGCCCCTTTGATGTGGCGACTAGCTTTACTTTTTAGTATAGTTACTACTCTGATCTCATCTTTAGATTTTACAACTAAACTGAGACTTGTTTTTTTTTAAAGAAATCTACAAGTCTGTCTACGAGTGCTTGTGCATCGGTGATCGCGTCTACAAGTGATGGAGTGCGCGAGTCTAGTACGAGTGAAAGTGATTCAGAAAACGATTATAATAATATTTTATCATTACAAATGATCTTAACATTCAGTTTACTTTACCTAAAATATTCTTTACAATCAACTGTTGTTTTATTGCCATTTATTTATGAGTATTATAAATTTTACAGTTAGAATATTTTTCTGGAAACGTATTAACATTTATAACACTGTTACTATGGGAATTTATTGCTCTGCTTTACGAGCGTTTCCGGGAACAAATTAATTAGTATATCGAAGCATTACTGTAATTTGAGATAATTTTGCTACCATTTCTAGCCGTTTGACCGGTAGCATATAGGCTCCTCTGGTGCCGTTACTCATTTGGCAATTGCTCAAATCTCGCCCCTCTCTACACTTTGTACCTTCCACATAGCTTCTCTCCCCTTTAACCTTTAACCATCACAGATGTCACATGTTAGCATCACGCACTGATCCCTCCTACCTCTGCAAACATTATCTACGGTGACAGCACAAGCCCTGCTATCGGCCACGCCACCGTCCCTACCATCATCATCATCATCATCAACACCAACATCCACATCATCATCAGCATCGACGCCGTCAACCCCTTTCAAGCATTTAGCACCTAAGTGGAACCTTACAACTGCAAGAGACGTTATTCTGCCAACAAGACCAAAGCAAGAATTTTTCCAGGTGCAGATCCATGGCCTCTCGAGAGTAACGAATGCCAGAGAACATGTATCACCGCATTCCAGAGCAACGACTAAAGCAACGACGACAGCCACGACGACGGTAACCAGTCTACTGGAACGACAAAAGCGTCACCGCAATAGCCACCCTGTCCCCTATACTTCCTGCTTTTGCTGTTGCTGCAGTTGCTGCTACTGTTGCTGTTGTTGTTTCTACTACTACTACTACTACTACTACTACTACTACTACTTCTTCTTCTTCTTCTTCTTCTTCTTCTTCTTCTTCTTCTTCTTCTACTACTACCACTACTACTACTACTACTACTACTACTACTACTACTATTACGACTTCTACTACTACTACTACTACTACTACTACTACTACTACTACTTCTCCTCCTACTACTACTAGTACTACTACTACCAACACCACCACTAATACTAGCGCTGCCAACATTATCGCCCCACCATCACTACTACCGCTACTATTACTACTACTACTACTACTACAACTACAACTACTACTGCTGCTGCTGCTGCTGCTACTATTACTACTACTACTACTACTACTACTACTACTACTACCACTGCTGCTGCTTCTACTGCGACTACTGCCACTACTACTAGTAGTAGTAGTAGTAGTAGTAGTGGTGGTGATGGTGACGGTGATAGTGGTGGTAGTAGTAGTAGTGTTGGTCGTGGTGATGGTGTTAGTAGTAGTAGTAGTAGTACCGTTTCACCTTTGACCTTCACTTCCTTCTCTAATGCGAAGAACTTGAATGAAATACACTGCGAGAGAAGTTATGCAGCACAGCGTCTAGAATGTCTGTCTGCTGCCAGCGATTGTATTCAGTAATTTACACAACACCCACCCACCCACCCACCCACTTCAATAGAACTATGTTAGTGGCGGCGTCGGTGGTGGTAGTGACAGTGGTGGTGATGGGTTGGTGGTGGGTTCGGTCGTGGTGTTGGTGGCAGTGGTTTTGATCGTGGTGGTGGTGGCGGTGGTGGTGGTGGTGGTGTTTGTTGTGATGGTGGTGTTGATAGTGGTGGGGGTCCTGCTGTAGTTGATGGTAGTGGTAGTGGTGGTGGTGGTGGTGGTGGTGGTGGTAATGGCAGTGGTGGTAGTGGTGGCGTTAGTGGCGGTGGTGGTGGAGGAGGTGGTGGTAGTGGTGGTGATTGTGATGGTGGTTTTTGATGGTGGTGGTGGTGCTGCTGTAGGTGACGGTAGTGGTGATGGTGTTGATGGTGGTGTTGATGGTGGTGTTGATGGTGGTAATGGTGGTAATGGTGGTAATGGTGGTGGTACTGGTGGTGGTGGTGGTGGTGGTGGTGGTGGAGGAGGAGGTGGCGGTGGGAGTTATTGTGATGATGTTGTTGATGGTGGTGGTGGTGGTGCTGCTGTTGTAGGTGATGGTGGTGGGTTTGAATTTGGTGGTGGTGATGATGGCGGTGAGTGGCGGTAGAAGGAAGGGGCGGGGTCGGATTACTAAGACGGTGTGAAAGGAAGGGTTAGGGTGAAGAGGGTGATATCATCAAGTCAAGCACTTTCACCCAATTAACATTGTCTGCATCAATTCAACATCATTCCTATTGAGATATAAAGTGGAAAGGAACACTAGATGCACTCAGTCGAACTCCGCTGCTCCCACTACCTATCGACACATACGTACAAATACAGCTAAACACACACACACAGATACACACATACAGGTACATACCTATATAAAGCACTTAACTGAACTCTAATATACGCGTAGCTTACAGCACACATACATATAGGCGCAGGAGTGGCTGTGTGGTAAGTAGCTTGCTTACCAACTTCATGGCTCCGGGTTCAGTCCCACTGCGTTGCACCTTTGTATGTATAAATATAAAGAATGAGGGGAAAATGGAGAGGTGAATAATGATCCCTTAATGAGGTTTATTACCTGTATTTGATTATATATATGTGTGTATATGTGTATGTAAGATTATCCCCCCAACATCGCTTGATAACCGATGCTGCTATGTTTACGTCCCCCGTAACTTAACGGTTCTGTAACAGAACCAATAGAAGAATTACGAGGCTTACGAAGAATAAGTCGACGATTATGATGATGATGATGATGGTGGTGGTTATGATGATGATGACGATGAAGATAATGTCGACGACGACAGTGATGATAATGATGAAGATGATGAAGATAACGCTATTATAATAATCAGCTTTAAAAGCCCAAGCGGCGAGCTGGCAGAAACGTTAAGCACGCCGGGCGTAATACATAACGGTATTTCGCCCGTCGCTATGTTCAGAGTTCAAATTCCGCCGAGGTCGACTTTGCCTTTTATCCTTTCAGGGTCGATAAATTAAGTACCAGTTACGCACTGGAGACTATGTAATCGACTTAATCCCTTTGTCTATCCTTGTTCGGCCCCTCTGTGTTTAGCCCCTTGTGGGCAATAAAGAAATAAGAAACGTTTGCACGCTGGGCGAAATGCTTAGCGTTATTTCGACTGACTTTATTTTCTGAGTTCAAATTCCGCCGAGGTCGACTTTGCCTTTCATCCTTTCGGGGTCGATTAAATAAGTACCAGCTGCATACTGAATTCGATGTAATCGACTTAATCCCTTTGCCTGTCCTTGTTTGTCCCCTCTATGTTTAGCACCATGTGGGCAATAAAGAAATAGATAATTAGTTAAAAATTTATAGAAATTTATACAGAACTTTATACAAAGCGTGCGAGAAGACGAGAACCAAAAAGAGGGGAATTGACAGGAAAGTTACTTTTGTATATGCCAATGGACAACACAAATGATGGAAGTCTAACATGGCAACAATGCGTTAATATATTTTCTGAAAATGTTTTGTAAAGTGATATTTCATTATCAAGTCATAAGCAATGGCATATGTTTTTGTTTACGTGGCTTGACATGAAATTGAACCACATACATACACGTACATACAAAATTACTGCACGTGTGTGTGTGTGTATGTGTATGTGTTTAGGTGTATGTGTTTAGGTGTATGTGTTTGTGAGTGTGTATGTGTTTGTGAGTGTGTATGTGTGTATGTTTTGTGTATGTTTATTTTCCTTTCTCTATCTTTTTATTAAGGTGCATAACATATTTAAGCAAATATGCGAATTTAAAAAAACTTCCAAATTAATTTTCTATTGAATCGCTTATAGTCGTGGAATGCAAGTATAATTTAGTGATGAGAAGGAAAAAGAAGCAGCTTAGATTTTTTCAGGTTACCCATCTCTGCGATGGAATCTCAATGCAACTTCATACACAAATTCTTTAACAGATTCCCTTTCAGGAATTTCGTCAGAGATATATAACTTAAGTGCTTTATCTCCCACACATGAAGATGCGTCAATATATGTAATCTTCAAAGCAATGAGCTGGCAGAAAAGTTAGCACGCCGGGCTAAGTGCTTGACGGTATTTGAGCAAGATATTGGTGTCTTTACTGATAGTGAAACAATAACACTTCTGCAAAGCTCACTCTCTGTATCTGACTATGCTTTGCCCACGTCGCATATGTACTGTTAAGCATGTGTTGTTGATAACATTCAGAAAGAGAACCAAAGGCGGTTGTGTTATGGGGGCTTGCTGAAAGTTAGCGAGATGGTCAGTTAAACCGACTGCGATTATCTGTCTGGTCACTGCATGCTCCACCCTGAACTGGGAGCATCCGTATTAGTCATGTGGAATCCACCTCATGGTGATGCAAGATGAAAACTTCACGCTTACATCGACAACTTGATTGCAGACACTGGCCAGCAAAATAACCAGGACCTAGAGGCAGTGATGATGGACCAATAAGTATGGCAGACGGATTTTTTGTTGTCGTGACCCGGATTGGAACGCGGCCGTAATAATGATAATTACATGTTAGTACCATCTAGATTTAACAAGGTTATTTGTGCCTTTGAGAGAGAAAAAAATGTTTATTTCCCTTGCTAGAGTAAGAAGCTTCTGCTGCAGTCGAACAACGAGCTGTTAAAATAAAGGGATTACATGGAAAGGTGTAGTGGAAATGTGAGAATGGAATATTGTGAAGAGACTGAAAGGTGGTGGTACGATGGAGGTTAAAATCACGAATTTGGGTGAAAAAAGAAATATATTGGAAGATGCAGGGTAACACAAAAAAAAACATATGAAGGTATAGATATGTAGTTTATGTGAGCAAATAAAAACACACACATACACATAACCGCGTAGTATGACATAATTAAATGGGTAGATACATAGATATGTTTTTATTATAGCCACACAGGGCTGAACACAGAAATTGGACGAAATACAAGCGTAGAGTTTTTCATTTTCGAGGTGGGCTGGGTGGGACACACAAAGAAAAGTCAAATCAATAGGGATTGTAATCGTTGGGGTGTGTGGTGTACAAAAATTATAAATCTTCCCAAAAACGGGAATAAATATTGTTTACAGTTTAGGTGTATCCTTGGAGTGAAAAACCTACAAAAAAGCACCAAGGTCACCTCAGGCAGTTCAAAATGTACATAAAAGTAAGTACCTTTTCTCTCGTTTTCTCTTTTTGTTACAAATTAATGCTTAAAATGGTGTCGTCTTTCATACTCACCAATTTTGCCACATTTACCCATTTTTTATTGAAGCTTTCATTCGACAACGCTTTCCTCTCTATCCTCATCCTCCTTTTCAAGTGGTACTTGAAAAAGTTGACGAGAGACTGACCAGAGAGGAAAGTGTTTGTTTGTAAACCTTTCAAACGCGTCCACCACACACATTCTTTCGCCATAGCTATCAGTGTTACGTAAACCGTTTTTCCTTCCCGTTTAAAGGAAGGTGGCGGAACAATATTCACGATAGACTCGGCCGATAAGCGAGCTCGTCCCACACGCGACAGCAGCCGTTCGACGAAGGTCCACAGCTCTGAAATATCTGGACACTGCACGAGTGCGTGCAGAACGGTTTCGTCGCTCTGACCGCATCTCGGGCAGGTCGGTCCGGTGGTTTTCGAACCGTGTCTGTAGACCTTCTCTCGAACTGGTAGTGCGTCCCGATAGCATTGCCAAGCCAGGGATCTCTGGAAATTATCCATAGGCCCCGGCCCGAACGTTGTCGAGATTAAAGAGATTGATAAAAAAGACAAGATAGAACGGGTAGGTATATAAATAGAGCTAGATAGATAGATAGATAGATAGATAGATAGATAGATAGCATGGTACTGGAATTCACATAGTTGTATCTTTAAAAAAAAGTCACATTGGATAAAGTAGACCATCTATAAAACAAGTTGGCCGGCCAGAGTCGGAATGCGTTTGAATATCGGACAGGTCGGTGAGCGATGATTTTTTTCAAGAAGCAACAACAACAACAACAACGACGTCGACCCAGTTATAGTATCGTCCAGAGTTGATGCTAATATATAATACATTTTTCCATCGGAAATAGATTATGCGATTATATACAGTGGCTAGGCCTCCTGAACACTAAAATCCATCTACTTTAAATGAATGCATATTTAGCTCTGTGAAATATAAAAACATTTTTGAGTTATTTCTTCTTCCTTTTACTCCGCCTTCTCCTCACAGTCTTTCACTACCTCTTCCAACTTCTTATGCTCTCTATCTCATGCTGCTCTCATTTTCTGAAAGCATCGTTTTTTGGTGTTGTTTTTTTTTTATTTTTACCTGTTGCTTTTTTTTCTTTCATTGTGATGTTCATGAGGAAACATATATAATTTGTTATAAATGTACTTCAAATTATGTATATCTATGAATGGCTCTATCTTTGCATAAACACACACACACACATAGAAGCACATAGCTACAATTACAGAAATATACATATGTACACCTACATGCATACAGAAATACTTATACATACACACATATACATGTCTATGCACATATAAGAGTGTGTGACAGCATGACACATGTATTTATGTATCTGTATATGTACAAGTGTATGAGCGAATGCGCTGGTATGGCTATCTTCAAATTCTCACACGTATATAATGTGTGGGTGTGAATCTGAGTAGATGCGGTGCATGTGCAAATATCTGCAGATTGGACATTTGTGCAATTGGTATTCTCCCTCTCACCCTCTTGCACTCTCTATATTCCTTACCTCTCTCTCTTGCACTCTCTCTCTATCTCTCTCTCCCTCTCTCTCTTTATGCCCATGTGTGTGTGTGTGTTTTCAATAAGATTAAACACGTGTGAGTGTGTCATTATTTAATTTTAACAAGTAATTGCTTGTGAAGTAGACAACGTTCAAGCTGCCTGCAACAGGTTTTTGAAGCATTATGTTGCAGAATTACTTTCTGCATATCACGTTAATCTGCATATTTGTCCTATCTATCTATCTATCTATCTATCTATCTATCTATCTATCTATATAAGCCCTGTGTGGCTAATAAAGAAACCTATCTATCTATCTATATATATATATATATATATATATATATATATATATATATATATATATATGTAAGTCTGTTACTCTATCAACGTTTATGAGTGTGTGTCTGTCTGTGGAGGTGTGTGTAAGAGAGAGAGAGAGACAGACAGACAGACAGACAGACAGACAGAGACAGACAGAGAGAGACAGAGTGACTTGCATACCTTACCTACGCAGGAATACTTTTATCGCATTTTAGATCTATTCTGCATCATACATTATTTACATTCGACGGATATTTGTCCTCATCTTGTTTGTTGTTAACACGACGTTTCGGCTTCGGCTCAAATACGCTCCAGCCTTCTTCAGGTGTCTTGGGGAAATTTCGAACCTGGGCTCTCATTCCTAAGGTATTTTTCGATGTTATTATTATTATTATTATTATTATTATTATTGATGTTGTTGTTAAAGTTCATGTTACTGCTTGGAATCGAACTCGGAATCTTGGGGTTAGTAGCAAGCGCTCTTACCCACTACACCACATGCCCATGGGCATATGGCGTAGTGGTTAAGAGCGGTTCCAGCAATTCATTCAAACATTGTTCTTTACCCAAATTTGTGATTTTACCCTGCTCAAGTGCAACCAGTTTTGGATCGTTTACTCCATATTGTCATTTTCATTTTTTCACTAAACCTTCTTCCATTTCTTCCCTTATTTTCAACCATTTTTTTTTGTTTTTTTGTATAATGTCCATTCGTTTTCTTATTATCCATACTATTAATCCAAATCCTCTCTTCTATCATATTTTTACGGGGCCCTTTACCATTCTTCTCTCATGCCAGCTAAATTATGACCGCTGCTGCTCAGTTTCAGACTTTTCCATTTTCCACAATTCCATTTTATGCATATCTCTGTCATTCCTTTGCTCACGTAGCTCGTATGTCGCAACCAGTTGTTGGAAAGGTCGTCACGTAAAGCTTACAGACATTGTCATCAAGAATGTGTGTATGTGTGTGTGTATGTATAAGTATATATTTATACATAGGCGCAGGAGTGGCTTTGTGGTAAGTAGCTTGCTTACCAACCACATGGTTCCGGGTTCATTCCCACTGCGTGGTACCTTGGGCAATTGTCTTCTACAATAGCCTCGGACCGACCAAAATCTTGTGAGTGGATTTGGTAGATGGAAACTGAAAGAAGCCCGTCGTATATATGTCTATATATATATATATGTATGTGTGTGTATATGTTTGTGTGTATGTGTTTGTCCCCCCCAACATTGCTTGACAACCGATGGTGGTGTGTTTACCTCCCCGTAATCTAGCGGTTCGGCAAAACTGACTGATAGAATAAGTACTTGGCTTACAAAGAATAAGACCTGGGGGTTGATTTGGTCGACTAACGGTGGTGCTCCAGCATGGCCGCAGTCAAATGACTGAAACAAGTACAAGAGGAAAAAGAATATACAATTATATATATATATATATATATATATATATATATATATATATATATATATATATATATATATATATATATATATATATATATATATATACATACATATATATATATATATATATATATATATATATATGTAACTTTGTATGTATATATATACATGTGTGTGTTTATGTATATATATAATTATATATACATACACACAGCGATAAAGAAAGATAGAAGAGTAATAGGGAGTGATTAGCTATTTTCTCACATTATACTCTCATTTTCTTATTTTTTCTTTTCCTTCCATATTCCAATCCTTTTTTGTTAGTCCTCATGTTCGCTCTTTTTCTTCTATCCAATGCCATTCCTAATTCTTCTATGTTTTCCTCACATTTATCCAACCCATTCTGTGAAGTCCTGGTTCTATCTCCCCCTCTCCCTCTGCATTCCTTCATTCTTCTTCCTGTCTCAACCTCTCGCTATCTTCCTCTCTACATCATCTTGTTGTCACATCTCATTCTTTCGGTCCCGATAATTCTAACAGATATCCTCTACTTATTCTCGTCTTCCTATACACTTGTAGCCATCCTTCAAATTCATCCACTTAACAACTAATACTCACAGGTGCATGAGATAAAACGTACATACATGCATGGACACAGAAATGCGCGTATTATGAACACACAAACACAAACACACACACACAAACATACACGCACAAGCACACAAACATACAACGATTTATAGCTTCACATTCAATCAGACACTCATACCGCACAAACTCGTATAGTCACTTCCCTTCACCTTCAATAACTCCTAAACCACTCAACTCATTCATTCACAAAAACACAACAAGAATATACAATTGCACATCGCCGTAAACACTCCCTCGCGTGCACAGAAGAATACACACAAATATACAAACACACATACACAAATACACACACATTTACTACTTCATAGTATAATTACACACCAACGTATAATCCCAATATTATCATACACATGCATAGTTGCACACTGTTTTCACTTCCACATGCATTTCTCCACACTTAAATACACACAACCTCTTCCTCCACCGCATTCAGTTTCCACACATATACACACACAAACAGATAATACATCTTCTCAGATGCGTGAGTATGGACTGACTCACACACTAACACATAAACATACCCGCACATACTTCTGATACTAAAACAATTATGCACATTTACACACAGAGGGCATACTCATCTCACGCGCGCGCGTGTGTGTGTGTGTGTGTGTGTGTGTGTGTGTTTTCATTGAGATTATCACTCCCTTTCAGCTAAACTAACGACGACTAAAACCTTGTGAACGCAGTTTTTACTTAAAGGGAGCAATTATTGATATTGCACAGTTGAGCATTTTTATATAGTTTTTATGTATATTTGTTTCGTCGAGTAAACAATAGATTGGAGAAGAGGTTGAATGTTGAATATAGAAAAAAAAAAAAACACGGAGAGAAAAATTAAGTGCCAAGGTTTATTTAGTTGGTGGAGATGGAGGTCGGGGCGGGAGGGTTGTAGGAATTTTTTAAGTTGTGAAGAGGTTCTGACTATAAAGTTACAAAGAAGAGTATATTCCTTTCAAACAATATCAATTGAATTGCATTGATAATGCTATAAACGAGTGTTAAGAGAAAGAAGGAGAGAGAGAGAGAGGATGAGGAGGAGGAGGAGGAGAAGGAGGAGGGGGAGGGGAGGGGGAGGGGGAGGGGGTGAGAATGAAAATGAAAGAATGGCTATCGTAAAGATGGAATGAAGGACACGGGCATATGTCATAGTGGTTAAGAGCGCAGGCTACTAACCCCAAGATTCCGAGTTCGTTTCCAAGTAGTGACCTGAATAATAATGATAATAATAATAATAATAATAATAATAATAATAATAATAATAATAAACACCAGGACTTACAAATATATATAACATACAGAAAATTGCACTACTGGGCACTGCACACATCCTACGCAAAACACTTTCAATACAATAACCATAAGAGCATCACAGCAAACCACAGCACATACCCAAGGCACACAGAGCTGCGCTCGGTAGTGAAGTGAAAGCACGTTATAAAAATAAAACTACTGAACAATAATAATAATAATAATAATAATAATAATAATAATAATATCGAAAAATACCATAGAAATGAGAACCCAGGTTCGAAATTTCCCCCAAGACACCTGATGAACGCTGGAGAGTGTATCAGCCGAAACGTTGTGTTAACAACAAACAAGATGAGGACAAATATCCGTCGAATGTAAATAATATGGAATGAAGGGATTAAATAGAACAATTGAACGAAGAAAAAAAAAATTTTTTTACCTTCGGTAAAAAGCTATCTTTATAGGGATAGGTAGAAATAGGTATGGCTTGAGAGATCTACACTATAGTGTATTGTTGTTTATGTGTATATGGTGCGAAAATGCACATTTATGGGCGAGAGTGTTTTCGCATCTCAGAGAGAATCTATGCTGGAAAGATAGATAGATAAATAGATTGATAGAGAGAGATTGTGGGAGAATGTGTATGCTTTCGCTTTCGCGTACGCGTGTGTGTGTGTGTGTGTGTGTGTGTGAGAGAGAGAGAGAGAGAGAGAGAGAGGAAAGAAGATAGAGAGGGGAAGAGATTGTGAGCATGAGAGACAGACAGAGGGATAGAGATTGTATGTTTTGTGTACTCTGTAGCGATACCAGTAATTATGTCATTCTCAAGAACAGTTAAATGTTAACAGCCCGATCAAAAATCCTAGTTTATGTGAACGGAAATAGGGAAAATGGTGAGGCACAAAACATCCGCATTAGCACACACTGTGCATTATATGACTGATGGATACGCAAGCTATTTAATCAAGTACGAAGAACTGAACTAAAATTTTACCGGGGTTTGCTACGGAAAAGGCAGAAAAGAAACGGACGAAGTAAAACAACAATATTTTTTAAGATATATAAAAACAATATGGCATTCGTAGTCCGATGAAATTGCTACAGTAGTAATAGTATATTCGTCGGAATTCTTTGGGTATCAAAAGATTCGAGTGGAGGAAAGTTGATCTTACTAGATGAGAATGGGTAGAGATCGTCATTGCTGCATTACTTACACAGGATTTTATTTTATCAAAAGTAAAGCTCTTACATTATATAAGTACTGTTTGACATCCTGCTTCTCAAACGAATCTAGTTTCTTTACTGTTTCAGCAAGCAAGATAGGAAACAAACATAATGTAAACAATACTTGTAGATACAAAACAGGTGAACTAGGAGTAACGTTGAAGTGCTTCATAAATTTCGTAGACGTGTACTGAAAATGGACATATGGTAAACAGTATTTCGAAATGACAAGCATGAAACAAATTCTAAATCAACATTTCCACAAGCCTTTAAAATACTAAAACTATATAATTTCTTTGAGATCAGCGAAAATCAAAATTGTTATTTCTTTTAAAACATATTTCTTCTAAAATATATTTCGATTAACTTACGACGCCTAGATAAAATTCCCATTGTTTATACAAAGATTTTATAATAATGTTTTAAGCTTGCTCGAATTTCAGCGATATATAGAGTAACAAATTATCAATATGAAATGTTTTTAGTCTGTACACTGTGGATAATTACATGTAATGTCATTGCTTCAGTTATGAGGTGCGAGGAACCAAAGATAATACATCTTGTTGAATCAATTGTTCCACACGAAGGAGGTTTAGTTATAGCCCAGATCAGAAAGGATATGTGTTGTGAGACTACTATGGAAGACTACAGATGCTGGTTGGAGTGCTGTACACTTTCCTGTGGAAGTTAGATGTACGGGTTTTCTTGGGACCAGACTGGGGCCGTAGCTCCTATCAATTGTTGCCCAAGATCGGCAATCATATACCATCTTGAAGATGGAAATCCAAGTGACAGTTGAAAGGGCTAACCATTGGATATGGTTGAAAAGGAATGACTAAGCCTGGTTAGAGATGTGATGATTCCGAAAGGGACATGAAGTCGAATAGTAGTCAGTTGAAACAGTGTGTGGGTCCTCACATCAGTGAGGGAGGCCAGTGCGTTGTAAAGTCGTTGAGAGGAAGGTCTCGAAACGGTGCGCATTCTCTCCTGATGATGCCTGAAACCTACTGGTATCAGGCTTGCTGGATTTTCTACCGAGTGCACATGCGCTGGCAAGCTTTTCTGGAAAATTTTAACACCTCATATTGACCTCACCGTGATGGAATGTAGACATGGTTGTAAAATTATAGTTGTATCACGGTGATTTGCTTGCGTACCAGTACTGAGTCGTCTGCTTTATTCCATTTGCATGACTATGTAAGGAAGTTGCATTTAGATAGACTACACACAGAAATATATCCGCGATGATGCTTCATCGACACAGAAATCGTTGTATGAATCACAACTATTACAACATGTACACATATTCTTTCAATGAAAAATGACAATTGTATAAGCAACAAAGCAACAAAAATAGCCCATCGTAAATCATTAACAAGTGATCGTCTAATGGATTCTTGTAGTTACCTGACTAAGCAAAACGTTATGCATATTTAAGGAAAATGTTGACTCTATTATTATTATTATTATTATTATTATTATTATTATTATTATTATTATTATTATTATCATTGTTGTTGTTGTTGTTGTTGGTGTATCATTATTACTATTATTGTTATCATCATTATTATTATTATTATTATTATTATTATTATTATTATTATTATTATTATTCATTTTGAAAACATTTAAAACACAAACAAAAAAAATACACAAATCAACAAAATGGAACAATTTTCCCGGATCTTGGTTTTGTTCTGTATTTTTGTTCCGCCTATTATCACCCACTCCCAACCATCATTTTTTTTTTTTCGTTTTTGTTTATATCGTTCATTTCAATATTCGTCACCTCCATTGATGTATTTTCCATAAAGCTTTTAACCTTTCATCTTTTTTTATATTGTTATTTTTTCCTACTCATTCACAGATGCTATAAATAGCGAAAAAGTAAAAAATAAGTGAGCTCGGGATTCCATGAGAATGCTTGGCCTTTTCTCTCCCTAATTTGTAAACGTACTTAGTATTCATCCCACACATGAAAACACTTCTTTACGTTTCCAATATTTTATTATTATCCTTATTTAATTTCTTATTGGCGCCACATTCCATTCTTGAGAAGTCTCCATTTTCGTCAGTAATGGTTATAAGAATAGCTGCCGTTGTTATTGCTGCTTATTATTCTGTACCGATTCTTTGTAGTGCTCCTGCTATTGTGGTTGTTGTTTAGTCTGAAATTAGCCCTGATCCAGTAAACCGAGGATCTTGATGCGATCATCCCGTAGTTTTGTATATCAGAGATACACAATGCCTTTGATAGATGTTGGAGTTAAATCACCTTCTTTTAGAAAGACGAGATACGGAATGAGAGACACGTATGTAAAGATCGTAGAAGGGATAGCAACATATCGGACGAAAGTTATAGCCTATATTTAGACAGGATAAGAAGCAATAGTGGTTATGGTGGCGGTGTTGGTTGTAATGGTGGTGGTGGTGGTGGTGGTGGTGGTGGTGGTGGTGGTAATGGTGGTGGTGGTGGTGGTAATGGTGGTGGTGGCGGTGGTAGTGGTGGTGGTGGTGGTGGTAATGGTAGTGGTAGTGAGGAGAAGGAGGAGGAGGAGGAGGATAGCGCTGACTACGAATACGATGGTGGTGATGGTGGTGGTGGTGAGGAGGAGGAGAAGGAAAAAGAGGATAACGATGACGACGATTACGATGAAACAGCCCAATACGTTATGCGTTAGCATAATACTGACTAAGCTGTGTTAAAAATATAAACGCTGTCACTAACCTTTTTCTCCGACTTCGTACTTTTTGATGTTCACTTGGTTGATGTTCATTTTGGTTAGAAAATAATCAGCACCCATAGCTGATCAAACGCTACGCAAACGGTGTCAAGAAAAGTGTAGTATCGACAGGTCGCTGAACCTACTAAACTTTAGCTAGAAAAATTACTTTAATACCATACTGTCATCTGATAAAAGAAATAGACAAGTTTTGGACGGAAAGAGCATTGGTGATTGTTTACTCAATCTAACAATTTCGATAAGGTATAATTAATTACGTTGCTATAATAAATGTTTTTAAAAAAATATTAGAAACAATGTAAATAAATATTCTGATATATATTTTCTTTAAAAGAAAATGACTTTTACACTTACATATAATGCACTGTGTGTGTGTGAGTAGTGTGATGTCGGTATATAAGACTTTTTATCTTTAAAACATGATTACAAGTTGGTTAAGATTGGTTCCTCTAGCAATTTTAGAGCTACAAATCTCGACGATATGAGAAACGTTTCGTTATCAAGAGATTTGAGCTCTATGAGAAAGAGAATAGTGTAATTTAGTGCTTGAGTTTAGAAACAAATCAGGGAAAGGCAAAAAACAAAAAAAAACAAAAACTGCACCACAATATTTCAGTGATAAAATATATGAGTGAGAAAATTAAATCTGCAACGACTGTAACAGATTGAAGAATTTTGTAAAATATATTTTGCTGATAGAAGACATTGAAGATAATATTTTCACTGAAACTAATAAACGTAAGTATAAAAATATAAACTTTAAATTTGTTTTTTAATGTTCGCTTGTCGAAATTAATTACGTCTGATAAAATATTTTGAGAAAGTTTGAATATATTACAAACAAGTTTGAAAACTTTTATATTTCTCTTCTGTAGATTCGTTTTGAATTAAGCATATCATTTCTTTACGAGTCTCAGGTTAGTGTTATCTGTAGACATATTTGTCTTTATATATTTATATACATATATATAACATATGGTGTAATTATAAACAGGACAAATTATAGCCATTTTCCCGCAGAGTGAGAAAAGACGATCAGTAGCCTTAATCGATTTTCAAACCTTATTGGGTTCGCATCAGAAGGGTCTACCACATTCTGACAATGTCCAGAGAAACGGGTAGCCAAATTGTTTATATACTCAACAAATTCAACAGTTACTCTATGAAGGAGTCCCTAATTTGCATACCGAAATTGTTTAGCACCATAAATACCAGCAGCCACTCATACTATATGTATGTATATGGTTATAGTTCAGATTCCGCCGAGATCGACTTTGCCTTCCATCCTTTCAAGGTCGATAAATTAAGAACCAGATACGCACTGGGTTCGATGTAATCGACTTGATCCCTTTGTCTGTCCTTGTTTTTCCCCTCTATCTTTGGCCTCTTGTGGGCAATAAAGGAATAAGAAACTTTTTTTATGTAGCGGTCGAAGAAAGCGCTGGCTTTTATTATGAGTAGTTCACGTAACCATTCATGATACAGAGGCTGCGAGCGTATTTCAGTTCGGGAGTGAATCGTCATCATATGTCACTTAGTCGCAAACACGTCATATAGCTGCAGAAGAATGCTGCATCACCAACCATAATGTGATTTCTCGAAGACATCACACTGTAATCTATAGCGGCATTTCGTTTGTCTCTACGTTTTGATTTCAAATTCCGCCGTGCTCAGCTTTGCCTTTCATCTTTTCTGGCTCAATAAAATAAGTACCAGCTGAACATTGGAGATCAACGTAATTGAGTTAGCGCCCCGTCCAAACCACCAGCTTCGAAATTGCTGGCTTGTGCCAAAGCCTAAATCGAATATAAATCACTTAATCACCTTACATCAATCAGGTTCTCATATATAAAACAGCACGAAGCATTGAATGACAAACTCAGAAGCTATACATCAAAATAGCAAGCGAAAATTGTAGCCTATAATTAGATAAATATTAATTCATAAACTTATATAAATTTATATAAAAAAATTGAAGCAAGTAAAAAACAGCATTCGTAAGAGTACATCGATGCGAAAGGATATTATCGTACTGCAATAAAATAAAAGATTACCTCAACAGAGCGCCAGTTTTCATTCCTGTAACCCACTGGTGCTTTACCCGTGTAAACCACACCCTATTTGAAACTGGAGACCCTGAAAGAAAATAAGGTACCGAAGTAAAATTATTCATCACTACGCTAGAATCACGCAGTACAAAGGGGAACGTTTTATAAGACAGAAACGTGTTTTAATTGGTCTCTTAACGGGCAAAGGCGGCGTGCACCAAATATTAGGAGTAATTTATTAGCAATCTTAAATTTTTAATGACTAATTAAGTGTAACATTGAGATTAAACCAAAAGTATTAGTTTTTACTGTTATCTACGGTACAATTACTATGATATACCACTATCTTTTGCATTGCAACTGTGTCTAATCATACGTCTCATAAGATCATCACTAACATTTACCAATAAATCGCATCCATTTTCTATCTTTCGAAATCCTATTACTTGCACTTCAACTACTTCATACTATAATCTAACAGACATAAGTTATAGCTGCTAAATTAAAATGAAATTTGCTGGTCTTATTGTACACAATAATCAATTAATTTCTAATATTAAGAGAAGTCTAGATATTTAATCTCATTTACGTCCTCATTAATTCTGCTAGCCTCTAAATCCCTAGAATATATTCTCTATTACAAATTAATTAAAAATAATTGGGTGCGAAATTCTTCATTCTTCATACATCACAAAGAAAGCTAGACTCGTACGACGCCAAATATAAGTCAGCTAACGAAGGATTAGGTCTACACCACCCATCCTTCAAAAATAGAACTTCAATTTCCTCGAAACGGATATATTGATCTTTTATCTTATTATTCCTTTGGTCATTGAACAGCACCCATGCTAGAACAATACCTTGAAGGGTTTCATCGAAAAAATCTACCCCATTACACACACACACACACACGCACACACACACACACACACACACACACAAACCGCTAGATCACAACAACATAAACAAACCAACTGCGATTATATAAGTGTGTGTGCGACTGGCTTTCACAGTTTCCGTTTACCCATATTACCTCATAAGACATTAGATAGACGGGGCAAATGCCCAACGTGTTGTTAGTCCGGTGTAGAGCGGTAGACATGCCCAACGTGTTGTTAGTCCGGGGTAGAGCAGTAGACATGTCCAACGTGTTGTTAGTCCGGTGTAGAGCAGTAGACATGTCCAACGTGTTGCGTAGCTAAAATACAACCAAAAGCGCATGTTTACGAAGCCAGCTTGGGATAAATATGTAAGCCACCTACGAAATGAAACAACTCAACTTGTTCTCTGATGTATTTAGATTTAGTAAATTATCTGTAAACCAAACACACATACACACGCACGCACACACACACACACACACACACACACACATAGGGATACACACAAGTGCACAAATATATATAGAATGGTAAATAGATAGATAAACAAGCAGACACAGACAGACGGACTGACAGGAAGACAAACAAATAGACAGACAAACAGACTGACAAGCAGGCAGACAGATGGCCAGATAGCTAGCTAAGTAGTTAGTTAGTTAGTTAGTTAGATAGATAGATAGATAGATAGATAGATAGATAGATAGATAGATAGATAGATAGATAGTCAGATAAATAGATAGATAGACAGACAGACAGACAGACGGCCAAATAGATAGATAGATAGATAGATAGATAGATAGATAGATAGACAAATAGATAGATAGACAGACAGACAGACAGACAGATAGATAGAGTCCATATCCTTTTTGCCTCCAAGTTTCACTCACAAGGCGTTGTTAGTTTCGTGATTATAGTAAAGATAGCAGAAAGTTTCCGATGATGTCATAAAACGGGAGTAGACTGAGAACCATGCTGTTCCAAAGGGAAATTTTAACCAGTTTTCTTATATATTTTCAGCATTCAAGTCACAGGTTTTGCATTGTAAATATGCCAAAAGTTTGCTCTGCAACACCGTCGGAAGAAATATCATGAATAATTTTCGCTCGAAGTCACCAGTGTATTGGATATATCGCCACCGGTTATGAGGAATAAAGTACAAAACGCACACACACACACACATAACTGGCTTCAGAATTGTGTTTTTTCACACAGATATCTTTATACTTATAAGTGCGAGCGTACGTCTTATTATATAGCACGTGTGCATTAGAATATATGTATATGAGTGTATAAAGGTAAGATCTAATTGAAACTTTACTAAGTTTACTTCCATTTAAAGACAATAAGTATAACAAAGTTATGTAATTTTCTTAAAAATTATGAAAATCCTTAATGTTGCAAATCTAATAAAACGACATATTAAGCCGAACCATTGAAAGTCGTACATTCGCTTGACGACATATTTTATAGATGCGTCTATTGTAATATAAGTAAAGATATTAAGCTTTATTGATGAAGGAACCATGAATATAAAGATGAATTCGTTGAATGTGCTTCAGGTCAATGTCTGAAGAATCAGAGAAAGGTTTCTGCGATAGAGATCTAGAATAGATATTTGAGAATGTAATAGATTTTTCAATGGTTCAATAATTGAATCGATTATTATTCATATCTAACAAATTGGTGGTCAAGGAGAATACAGTCGATTTCTCATGTAATATTCGTCGCTTAGTCATATATATATATATATATATATATATATATATATATATATATATACATACATATATATATATATATATATATATATATATATATATATATATATATATATATATATATATATATATATTAGAAGTGTACATTGTGTATGTTCGTGTGTCGTTGTGTGCATGTGTGTGCCCGTGTATGTGTGTATACACACGAACACACACATAGTCACAGAGACATAGATTGAGATATATGTTGATGCATAGCTACTTTAATATACATTGTTATTTTGAAACGCGCAGACACATATGCACCAAGACTCATTCTGCACTTTCGAATACGTGGACACATTTAGCGTTGATTCATCTCCACATTTCGCAAACAGGGAGACGAATGAACGTGTAATTAAATGCACGTTCATCTCTCTTTTTAATGTATGCGTATATATATGTAGGTATATAGACAAACAGATAAACATCTCTGCATACGACGTAGTGTGTGTATGTGCAATTCTCGAGTCGGTGTTTTGGCCGATTGCAGCAATGTAGGTGTCTTTACACCCTTAGTCGCATTTAGTGAAAATCTTAATTTTCTTTAATGGCATCTCATTGCGCATGGCTGTTTATATTAATTAATAGACGCTGGGGACGGGTAACCACGTAAGACTAGAGATGAGAGCGGTAACCACGTATGGTTAGAGATGGGACCGATGACCTCTCCTTGCAAATACTAAGCGGACTATGAATGTGTGTCGTTAGTCAGCTGGAGGAGATGTCTTCCTGGGGCCATAAACATCACTAGCACTGTCCTATAGGACAGTGCTAGTTGGCCACGCTTAGTTGGCAAATATGTGTTACGGTTCCGTACTGTTACTGTTTATATCACGTTCAGAGATTAAATATAACATTCTCTCTCTTCTATATATATATATATATATATATATATATATATATATATATATATTATAAAGTGTCGGGAATGGAGAAGGAAATCCGTACTACATGTTGTATTATAACCAATTTGAGCAATCTTACCTCAATCATAACACATACAGACTGCTTAGTTTTTCTTCAGGTTGGATTAGCTGCGGTTCTAAGAAGTCATTGTCTTAAAGAGAGAAGTTAAGTATTAAGCAATTTCGGACACAGTAAAACAGTGGGTGAAAACAAAGCTAGGTAAAGTGGCCAATGAAAAATTATTATCAGCAGGCAATCTATACCAGTCTAGGAAAGTGTGTGTTTAAGGAGGTCATTTCATTTAAAGAGAAAGGATATTGGCATTGGTGTAAGGTGGGGTGAAGAGATCAAAGGAGGTGAGATCTAACAAAACAAGGCAATAAAACTGGAATTTCGGCGCCAGGTTGCCAGCAGAAAAGATAAAGAATTAAACAAATAATACGCGATTAAGTATGACTGTTGAGATAAATAAACTTACAAAAGCCATGAGTACTAAAACGTATACAGAAATAGTGCATATATAAAAAATATATAAGTAAATGACAAAGATATAAAACAAAATATAAATAACATTTATAGAAAACCATACAAAGAATATACCTAACGTGCGGGCGCGATATGTGTGTGTCTCTAAATAACGAGAAAAAGTAGTCGAATTCCCTGTCAGCGGTATATACATTCCCAGTGTTTATTCGGGCACCCGTTTCCCAAATAGCCATTGAGCTTACCAAAAGACAACTATTAGTGACAGTAGCAGTATTACTCGTCGTCGATATAAACAAGAGTGCTTATGTGCACCAAAAGTGCATACGAGAGGTCCTCTCCTGGGAAATAACGCAGTATTCACTGTTCTAACACAACATCTACTTTAAGAGAGAGATACAGATTTCATAAATTTGTTAATACTCTTAAATTCGATGACATTTCTTCATAAACCAACCGCTTTTACAACTATTAGGATAATTGTCGGTAGTTGGATGTAAATGATGATACTGATATGTCTAATGTCTAATGTCTAGACCACTTTGTTCGGGATAATCCGATACTTTTTTTTTATCATACATATTTGATTAATAATTTTTGATGTTTTAAAGCATAAAAATACTCATATACTACTAATACTCCGAGAATAAATGTGTTGAAATATTAAGTAAATCTCTCAGTATATATCTGAAATGAAACGTATTTGAATCATAGGTCAAGTGCAACGAAATTCGAAAACTGCATCCTATAATATAATATCGATGATATTTAACGTAACTGTATGCGTTAAATTTTGCCCATACACGTACCAAGACATGCAAGCACACGTGTTCACGTACAAAAAAATAATAAACGCATGTAAACAGATACATATTATATAAATATTTTATACATATATATATATATATATTCACACACACATAGACACATATTTATGTGTGTGTGTGTGTGTGTGTGTGCGCGCGCACGCGCGTGTGTGTAAATTTACAGACGCAGCGCACACAACACGCAAGCACATGCACACACATATATGCTAATATAAGTGAGTCTGTGCGCATTTTTATAGGGACTAGATTTCCCATCAAACGTTAAATTCGGGACGTGATTCGGTATATGTATATACAGATACAAAAGTACATAAAGTCACGTACGTACACATTCTTTTGGAATGTAGGATTCTAATTTGATAAACATATAAATTATATACCGCTTTATGCATGTGTCTCTTGCGGCAGTTTTACTGATATCGTAGATGCACATTACTTTTTATTGTTACAGATTTATAGCGCCTAGACCTTCGCTACATAGTTTTACAAAAATGCATCTTGACACATTCCTACAGAAGAAAGTAGTAAAACTGTATTTGAGAAATACGTTTACGACGAATAAATAAAAGTTTATTATGTCCAGTGATATTTGCCTAAATGGCATTTTCGCGTCACAAGTTACGCCCGTCAAGATTGTAACCTCTAATAAGCAATACGCATTTTGACTCTTTAGTCATTCTTCCGGTTGTTATATCATTTCTCGGGCATTCATTTGGAACTGGGACTCTGGTGTTTGCTGTTGGGATACGCAAAATCTTGTAGTAATATTCAAGGCACTTTTAACTTCTAGATGTTTGCGGAACTTAAAGAAGCAATGAACTGGTTAGCTAAAATATAAATGTTTATTAAATTTAACGGTCTTACCCAGCAACACGCTATCAAACACACAATAAGTAGTACCAGACGATGGTTTTATAAACTTTGTGAAGAAGTATCTCATACTTCCATATAACAACACATTCATAATGAAAGCATCTGAAACATAAGCAAAAGTATTATTTCAAACAAACCCTTATTACTTAACCTACCTTCCTCTAAATGGAAATTACGGCTATCTTATCCCGCCTTCTAGAAAAAAGAACAAATAGACTATATAGAAATTAAATTCCTGTTTGGTGCACTACACTGTTGATTTACAGCCCAGTCAAGATGGTATTCTCTTCATCTCCTACTCTTGTATTTGTACACATTTACAAAATGTCTTTCTGAAATGAACTTCCATTATGCAGCTGAGGAGTACATTTTCATTGCACATCTTATGTGGTGTTCTCACTACATAAATAAATGAAGTTTGTACGAAACGTACGTACTGCTATAACCTAATACATTTTTGTTGCTTTTCTTCAAATATATACATACATATATATGCACATACATGCATACATACATATATACATATATATATGTGTATATATACATACATATAAATATAAATATATATTTATACATACATATATACACATATTTATGTATATGTGTTTCTTTATTGCCCACAAGGACCTAAACACATAGGGGACAAACACGTACAGACAAACGGATTAAGTCGATTACATCCACCCCAGAGCGTAACGGGTACTTATTTAATCGACCCCGAAAGGATGAAAGGCAAAGTGGATTTCGGCGGAATTTGGACTCAGAACGTAACGGCAGGCGAAATACCGCTAAGCACTTCACCCAGCTCGCCGCCATATTTATGTATATATACATATGCATCTGTATGTATTGACCGTTGACTGAACACTATTCAATTTTTTTTCTCCGTGTTTTTCTCCTTGTCTCCGTATTCTTTCTGTTGAAGAGCGTAGCTCGAAACGTCAAAGACTTTCCGTATTCCCGAGCGTCATACTAATATATACTTTTGTTATTTACACCACCTGTCCTCGTCTGTTGTTATTTTTTGTATATTCTCCCATATATATATATATCAATATATAAGTATATATATGTACACATGCTCACGTGCACATAACGTGTGTCCTTGTACAACATTTATATGTAACAATTTTCATTCACAGTGTATTGATAGCACCGAAGTTTGCAGGAGAAGGCACTGGCCTCATATGACTCATTGAAGAACCAACGGAAGCAAACCAGTCAGCTTGAACTTGTGGTTGCAAACCAATCCAGCATGCGCAGCCATATTAGATGTGTTAATATATCGTAGTTCTATGTTCCAAAACTATTGACCAAATAATAATTGCAATACTCACTAATTATGTAAACATTTGCATATCATATTTGCTTAGATTTGTAAAACTAAGATAATAATTTTGATCTGTAGAGATATAGAGATATACTTCGGAGGACAATTGTGGATATTGAAACGTTAGCTTATACTATTCACACGATTTGATTACTAGACCATTCTGCATTTGATTATAACAGTGAAAGTGATCTAACGGAATGAATGCCCTTTGAGATAAAATGAGATCTGTGTACTACACCAACTGAGCCCCCAATACATTTAGTGACGAGATTATCCCGTAGGAGTTGATGACTTTACTAGAGCCATCACAAATCTCATTCATTTATTCTGACAGATTTACTATGAGTCCTTACTGGAAATTATGTTTTAATTTATAGTTTAAAATATTTTACATAGAGGCATGTAAAATTACACCATGACAAGTGTAAAAATCATACACACATATCCGCACACCGCTACACATGCGTACAAATATGTGTGTGTATGTGTGTGCGCGTGTGTGTGTGTATGTGAGTGTGTGTGTATAACGTGTGACAAAGGGGTTGAAAATTTATTGAAGGACAAGAAAAAGATAAAGCGATAGTTTTAAAGATAAGTACAAGTAGAGATGTATATGAATAAGCGTAAGTTCATATGTTTATTTAATAAAATAGCGTTAGGAAAGTATTGTCTTCACCCCCCCCCCCTCTCTCTCTCTCTCTCTTCCTCTCTCTCTCTCTCTTCCTCTCTCTCCCTCTTCATATCTCTCAATTTTCGCCTCTCTCTCTCCCTATATATATACATAAAAAAATCTATATGTATATGATTTACAAGGACAAGATACGTTGTTGTCTGCGAGTGTTTGTTGATATATGTGTGTGTTTTTGCGTACAGAGAGAGAGAGAGAGAGAGAGAGACAGAGTGAGAGAGAGAGAGAAAGGAAGAGAGAGGGGAGAGAAAGAGTGCAAGTAAGTGAGTGAGTGAGTGAGTGAATGAGAGCTGAGAGAGAAACGCATATATATATATATATATATATATATATATATATTATATATCATATATATTATATTATATATATAAATATATATATATATATATATATATATATATATATACATACATACATACATACATACATACATACATACATATATATATATATATATATATACATACATACATACATATATATATATATATATATATATATATATATATATATTATATATCATATATATTATATTATATATATATATATATATATATATATATATATATATATATATATATATATATATATATATATATATACCTAGATGCCTACGTATCACTGGCTGTAAGCACACATAGTATATAAACAGTATATGTAAGTCGAAATGGACCGATCGACGGGGGAGGGGTGGGGGAGAGAAAGAGAGGTAGTAAAGAATAAACGATAACAATGGAAAGAAAGTGCCATAATTTTTGACAGAAGCAAATTGCGATTGCTCTGGGTGATAAGATATCTTCTAAATCTAGAGTGATTCTATTTCCATCCCAGATGGAACTAGTGCAGCATCAGTATCACTATCATCATCATCAGCAGCAGCAGCAGCAGCAACGCCGCTACCACCACCATGGGGGCCGTTTGACGCCGTCGTCGTCTTCATCCCATTCGTCGTAGCTGTCGTCGTTGTCACTATGACAACGGCCATATGGCCCATAACAATCATTTTGCTCTCTGCGCACCGTTTCGTTTACATTCATCCGCTTCCGCTTCCTCCTCATCCTACATCACTTGCATTCCCTCTTCTTCCTCCTCCTCCCCCTCCTCCTCCTCCTGCACCTCCTCTTCCTCCACCACATCGTTATCAACATTTTCTTTCTGGCATTAATACGAAGATGGAAAAAATAAATATTAACAACCACGGTAATGATAGTAGTGGTAGTAGTAGTAGTAGTAGTAGTAGTAGTAGTAGTAGTAGTAGTAGTATTAACCTAATATAATAATGAGCGCAGTGTTTTTATATAAGTTAGTAGTAGTAGTAGTAGTAGTAGTAGTAGTAGTGTCACTATTCTTCCAAATCACTCCTTTCTATGGTGTCCGGTGATGAGTGCCAATATGTAGGCTGAATTCTTGTAGGAGTAATGATTTGGTCTTAACCTCATCTAAACGTGCCGCGACTTCGTCAAGGAAGCGTCTCTATTTTAACTCGCTGTTTGTCGCATATACTTGCAACAGCCACAGGGATCCTCGCCACCACTTCGGCCGAAGCTTCTTAGAAACCTCTCTCCCAACTGAACAGACATAATTGACTCCGCTGCTCTTGAATAGTGCAGTTTCTAAACTCCATCAAGGACTTACGGTTCCCGTACCACGGCACCCATATAGAACACATATAGAACACTAAATCTAACTAGTAACATTTGGCTATTTTCACAAGTTTCTAATTTTTATTCGTAAGAATTACATTGCGATTGCTAATCATTAACGGTTGTTCCTTCCGGATCCTCTTCGAAATTCTATTGCTCCTACCCTATGCTTCGCAAACAAGTTGCAGGTTTCTTATTGGTTGAACTGGCAATATTCTTAGGAGGACCTGTAATATGAAAAGTGCTCGAAAGGGATTCGCGTGTCCAAAAAAAAAAAATGCCATCTGGTTGTCTGGCATGAATAAATCAAGCAGACGTCGGGATCTTTACGAACCCACGTAGGGATCTTTACTTTCTTCACGCGTCTTTCTCTTGACCCATGAAGGTAATGATCATCATCAACATCATCATCATCTTCTTCTCCCCTTACTACTACTACTAACTTACCGCTGAGAGTTTGCCTCCCGCTTCGATCTAGTCGTATCACTGCATCAATTCAGATAGTTCAACATCATCGGTAATGATGATGTCGATGATGAGGATGACGACGATGACGACGACAACGAAGACGACAATGTTCATGGTGATGACGATAAGGACGGCTTCGACGACGACGATGTCAATGGATATTGATGAATACGCCGACTATGATGATAATGATAATGATGATGATCGTCATGATGTCAAATCGCTAATGAATTCGAAGTGATATAACTACTCCAGAAACCTGTAAATCATATAGAGATGAAATTAAACGAGATACATTCGAAACAAAAGACAAAATATTCAAAGAAATCTGCTGAAGTGACGCATCAATATCTTTATTTCAATTAATTGCTATTATCAGTTGTACACTATGGCTAACGTTCGTATTAATTTGTCGGCTGGTGGTCACGTGTAAACACGAAAGAAACACGTGTTTAACTGAACCCAATACATATGTACTATAAATGAATGACATTCATACACAGAATTTAATACTTAAAATACATAAAATTACAGAGTACCAAATTGTGCTTCACCAGAAATAAATACGAGGGCGGCGAGCTTGCAGAACGCTAGTACACCGGGCGAAATGCTAGGCAGGATTTAGTCTGTCGTTACGTCCTGAGTTCAAATTCCGCTGAGGTCAACATTACTTTTCATCCTTTCGGGGTCGATAAATTAAGTACCAGTTACGCACTGGGGTCGATGTAATCGACTTAATCCTTTTGTCTGTCTTTTTTTTGTCCCCTCTATGTTTAGCTCCTTGTGGGCAATAAAGAAATAAGAAATAAATACAAGGTGGTTTTGAAAAATGCCTGGCTTTAAGGGCATGGCGAAAAGCCTGGTTCGAGGCCCAACTTTCTACGTTTTTTTAAAGGGTTTAGAAAAACTGATAGGCCTCTGCATTAAGTGTGTGAATCTGAGAGGGAACATGTTGAATAAAGTCATACTTAACTGATCCCCCTGTATTTACTTTCACCGACAGCCCCAAATCTTTTTAACACCACCTGGTCTAAATATATGTATAAACATACATGTGTGTGCATATACATATATATATATATATATATATATATATATATATATATATATATATATATATATATGTATATATATATGTATATATATATATATGTATATATATATATATATATATATATATATATATATATATATATATATATATATATATATATATATATATATATATATATATATATATATATATATATATATATATATATATATATATATATATATATATATATATATATATATATATATATATATATATATATATATATATATATATATATATATATATATATATATATATATAATGATTGCGCATGGCTCAGTGGTTAGAGCGTCGAACGATCGCAAGGTTGTGAGTTCCAATCCCGGACCAGGCTGCGTGTTGTGTTCTTGAGTAAGACACTTTATTTCACGTTGATCCAGTTCACTCAGCTGTAGAAATGAGTTGCGACGTCACAGGTGCCAAGTTGTATTGGCTCCTTTGCCTTATCCCTTGGATAACACTGGTAGCGTGGAGAGGGGAGATCGGTATGCATGGGCGACTGCTGGTCTTCTATAAATACCACCTTGTCCGGACTTGTGCCTCGGAGGGTAACTTTCTAGGTGCAATCCCATGGGCAGTCAGGACTGAAGGGGGTCTCAGCGTATATATGTATATACAGATGAGAGAGGGTACTGAAGTTCCTTGCTTTAAGGGTGTCGAGAAAGACAAGGTTGGAGGCACAACATTTTAAGTACTTTTACAGGGCTTAGAAAAACTGAAGGGCATATGAATTAAGGGAACATGCTTAAATAAAATAATAATTGACCGTCTTGTATTTTCTTTTACCTAAAGCCAGGAAATTGTCCGCATCCTCCTCGTATATTAAAATTTGATGAATATGATAACAATATAAGTTACAGACAATAATTTTATCCTAAATTTCCGTAAAAATTAAGAGAAATATTGTGTTTCAAATACCAATCTAGCAAAACTATAAACTGGCTTTTGAGATTCAAAGTCAACGGCAGATGTCCCATTCTCTCTATCATTCCGTTACACCTCCCACCTCTTTATCAGAGCTTTCACCTCACCTCCTACTGCATTCGTGAAAGTCCTCCCATCTCCAGTCAGCCATTGGATATCATGTGTCAAGGATTCTAGGATAGGTTTTATACAGCACTGCTAATTTTATTGCAAGCCAGATGTGGCTTATAGGAAAACTGAATTAGATATGTTCGAAACACTCAAGAAGATAACTATTATTTTGAGCAGTTTTGAGGGCACATAATATTCTTTCGACCTAAGATAATAATGGTTTCTAAAGTATATATAACAGTGTGTGTGTGTGTGTTCCTGTGTGTGTGTGCATGCGCCTGTGTGTACGCTCGCTTTGTGTGTGTGTGTGTATGTGTGGTTGCGCGCGTGCGTGTGTCTTTTTAAAAAAGAAGTTTAAAAGATAGCAAAGAACCTTCTAAAGTCACAAAAGCACAAGATTGAATGAAATTATACGCCGAATGAAATTGTACGCCTAATACTTATTCTATCGTATTTCGGTCGTATTTGCCGAACCGCTAAGTTATGGTGACATAAACACACCCTCATTGATCATCAAGCGATGATGGGAGGACAAACATAGACACACATACACACACAAACGCGCGCGCGCACGCACACACACACACATACACACACACACACACACATATATATATATATATATATATATATATATATATATATATATATATAGAGAGAGAGAGAGAGAGAGAGAGAGAGATAGATAGATAGATAGATAGATAGATAGATAGACCGACCAAAGCTTTGGTCGATCCGAGGCTATGGTTGAAGACACTTGCCTGAGGTGCTACGGAGTGGGACTGAATCCTGAGCCATGCGCTTGGGAAGAAAGCTTCTTACCACAGCCAATTTATTAAATGGACTTGCGAATCAGTCAGTCCGTCACTAAACAACATCCTAATTTTACTGCTATTTCTACATCGAAAATGAAACTATAACAACATACATGTACATAATGTCTGCTGAGAAATAACATTGTTTATTCAAGTGACTTTAGATCCCAACACAATTACTAAAGGAAGTTGATGCATACTTAAAGACAAGAATAAACAGGTATAGAAATAGAACACGTGAAATAAAGGACACATTAAGAAAATACACTCTAGGGAATAGTATAACAAGCGAAAGAATTCATATCACAAATAGAAATGACGAAAATAAAAAAAATTAAAATCTTCAGGACTTATATCACGAATATAGGAAAGTTGAACTACAGACATTACAATATGCATCAAAATCAAACCCCAGTTTATCTACTGGATATTGAGCAAGAAAGGTCGAATTTGAACCAGAAATATGAAAGCTAGTGAACACCAGAAAAAATATTAATAGTAGAACGTTATAAAGGTGGAAATGTGCAATATGTCAATAATCTGGTGGTAGAAATCGTAAAAGGAATTAAAATCGATATATGTACCTATGTTTATGTATCAATGAAAAAGCATTCCAAAGATAAAACCTGACTATAAAGTAGCAGCGTAATAACAAAAAATAAAATCATGCAAACTTTACAATCATAGATGTTCTGGAAACAAATGTGCGCATCAATATCACCTAGGATAAATCAACTAATATATACATAGCAGCCAGAGTAGTCTCAAAGAAAATCGTATACTTCAATACTTCGCGAAAGCTACTCACATGCGAATATTTAAAACTGTGCAGACAAGTGTGAATCAAATATACAATGATAGAAAATAAAGACCTCTCGAAATTCTGATAGAAAAAATATATATATATGCATCTATATTGTCCTGGCAAAAATATACAACCATTTCCCCCCGAAAGAAGCAGAATTACGTTCGGTATAGCTCTCTGAGTTTGTAACCAACCGTCCTACACGAAGCATGGAATCCATTCCAACAACCCATAATATACTTGCATCTGGCATGTAATGGACAACGATAAATATTCGCATGAATAAAGCAAAAGAAAAACAGAAAGAAAACACCATGCATATAGAAAATTAAAGGGCTATTTGAAGTAGCTATACGGTTGTAACAATCGGTTACTGACCAACGCAATGATAGCTATGACCTGCGAATATTATATAAATTTTGCCTTTCTTTTTTCCGGAGTTGAGTACATGTCAGCTTATATTACCTCTGGAATCTGCTAACCCACTCCTTTCAAAAGTGCAGGCATTGAGCCTGAATTATAAATCATTGTAGTGATTCCATTAAAAAGATAGAAATATCATGCGTCCCTTGATATATATTGGCTGCGTGGCACAGTTTGTTAATTTCTAGTTTATTTTTGAATCTCTGATAAGTTTGATTGCCCCATACAAGAACATCTAATAAAAAAAAGGAATTAATGTTTTTATTTACTGTCATGCAATTTGGATTTTGTATAATATACTACATTGTATCTCATTAATATTCATAAATAATTTACGACTTTTATCCATTGTGAATTAACGACTTAAGTCCTTACTGAAATTGCAAGATATAAGCATCTTGTCACCTAGAACTCATCATCTGATTTCAGAGGCTGGCAATTATTATCGCACTCAGTAACTTTTATTCTAACTTAACATGCTTCCGAAGAGTGGTGATAAGTAAAAGTATAAATAGAGATTTGTTCCTCTTGAAAATTTCTTCTAACAGGAATTGATATCCTGTTTTATAATTCTATCTTTCTAATGGAATCAATACAATGATTTTAATTCAGGCTCAATTCCAGCACTTTTGAAAGGAGTGGGTTAGCATATCCCATAGTCCATATAAGCTGACATGTACTTCGACCCCGAAAAAAAGAAAGGCAAAGTTTATCTCGAAAAGTTTTAAGCCCACAACATATAGAACGAGAAAAATATTATGCAAATGTTTTCTGATGTTCTAAGAAATTAGTCAGTCCTCCGATCCTCCAAATCAATATAATAATTAATATTTTTTTGTTTCCTCATGACTCACGTGGTGTAACTGTTTGCTTTTGTTACTAATTTTTCATAATTTATCTGTAGTGAGCGCTCTCAAAAGCTTCATTGTAATCAATTCATGCCTCTTTTTACAGTATTCAGTTACTGCCTTTGGGTTTAGTAATATCTGAATCCCATATGAGCTATTGTGAGAAACCCTATTTCCTCGGAATGTAGATTGTGAGTGTACGCGTGTTGGAGTCTCTATATGTATGTGTGTGCACAGGTGTCTTAGTTTTTATCTTGTTTTCCAAAGGATCTTGGTTTTCGGATTCGAGAAAATACATATTTTACTTACATGTTCATTTCTGCAGATCATTCATTAAATAACTTAGGATCGATACTAAGAAACTGATAGGAAAATTTAAGGAAGTTTCCCTTTCATGAAAATATATCTTAATCTGATGTACAAAGGAAAGTAACTTACATCTTATGCACTTTAACCAGAAATTAGTACATGTATAATATCATGGTACCTGTAATGCCACCAGAAATATAACAATCCTACAATGAAAATAAAAACGGATGTAATATACAAATAAAAATCTTAAATATCCAAGATGTCAATGTGACATGCACCTTAGTAAGATGTAAATGTGCTTCGTAGTAAAATAGACACGCTCAAACCTGCTGAGAACGTGACTATAAAAACTATAATAAAAACACTGCCTCCCAATTGTTCAGAACTGTTCAGCTATATTTTGTTGTCTATTTCTTTACAAGATTGTTTAGTTTATATACTGATACTTTTGAATATAGTTTAACTCGTGGCGATTCACAAGTGTTTCACATTAACCTTCCAGATTTCTTTTTTAATAAAATTGATTTCTAGCTTATTCAGCATTAGTTTCAATGAATTAGTTTTGGGGGAAATCGTTCCAGGTAAGAAAAGAGTTCCTTTTGTTGAAAGTTCATTCGATATTTATAATGATGCATTCTTTAAGACGGTGCAATGGCATTATTATTATTATTATTATTATTATTATTATTATTATTATTATTATTATTATTATTATTATTATTATTATCATCATTATTATTATTATTATTATTATTATTATTATTATTATTATTATTATTATTATTATTATTATTATCATCATTATTATTATTATTATTATTATTATTATTATTATTATTATTATTATTATTATTATTGAGTGAGAGCGCAATGCATGCCATCAAAGTGACACTGGGGTTAAATATACGAAGCCCAGTATACCCATTACGACTACCCGTCTGTTAAGGTTACATCAGGCACATGCATCACAACCATATGTGCGCGACATAGTGATCTCATATCAAGATAATCAGCGCATGACCTTGCAGGTGAGGCCCAGTTAGAATTTTTTTTTTCAGGTCGAGTAGCCCATCCCGCTCAAAAGGTCCCTGAATAGGGTTTGTTCAAGGATGATGAACAAAACGTCGATGTTTCCAGAAGTGAATTATTCAAATCCCAAAGATTTCCTCTCAACACATGGCTCTGATGCTCTCCTACTACTCCTGCTAGTGATCAGCGATGCGCATATCGTCAGCCAATATGTAACATGCTCAACCGGTTAAGGTCAAGCAACTGACAAGCAAATCTGTGGTATTCAGCAGAATATTTGTTGTAGCCCATGTTTTATACCAAGACAAAGCAATGTACGTAATAACCCTTCCAATCAGTTAAGAACAAACGCCATGAAAATCATTGCAGGTTGTGCATCTATTATTATTATTATTATTGTTGTTGTTGTTATTATTATTATTATTATTATTATTATTATTATTATTATTATTATTATTATTATTATTATTGAAGTTGCGTGGTGGCAGAATCGCTAGCACGCTGGACAATACGCTTCACGATATTTCGCCTGCCTTTATATTCTTAGTTCTAATTCTCACGAGGTTGACTTTGCTTTTATCTTGTACTTTGGGGGCGATGAAATAATAACTAGTAGAGCACTGGGGTCGATTTAATTGAGTGGCTCTTTCTCCAAGATTTCAAGCTTTGTACCTATACTAGAAAGGATTATCATTATTATCATAAGGGAACATGGCGAGTTGGAAGAATCGTTACTGTGCCGGACAAAATGCTCAAAGGCATTTCGTCTGTCCTTACATTGAGATCAAATTCTGCCGCGGTTGACCTTGCGTTTCATCCATGCGGGATCGATGAAAGAATACCAGTTGAGAACTGGAGTCGATGTAATCGATTAGCACCCATCCCGAAATTGTCAAGACTTATGCATGTAATAGAAAAGATTATAATCATAAAGGCACTGAAATGGTATAATTGTTACTTCACCGGAAAAACTGCGTATCGGCATTTCTTCCGGTGCTTAACGTTCTAAGGTGAAATGACGTATCGGTCGACTTTGCCTTTTATCTTTCTGAGATCGATAAAATAATTAACAGTTGAAAACATGATCGATATCATCAACTTTCACCTCATCTCGAAATTCCTGGCCTTGTGCCAAAATTAGAACGATGGACTACAATCATCATATTTTCCAACATTTTTATCTGAGACACCTCTGCGACACCAGATACAGCTACGTGTCTGAGATGCAGGAGTAATTTTTTCTTGTATTATTTTGCCTTCTTTTCTATATGAGGGAGAATTTTTGAAATGTGAGTCTTCGTACTTTTAAGTGTTTATGGTATTTCCCACAAATTCTTCTAATGCGTCTTGTTGAGCTAGACAGTGGATTCTGTAGAACATTTTATGCTCGTTAAACCTGTGACTAGTCAGTAGGTGACAACAGATTCGAGTGCGAGTTGAACGAATAAGTGGTGTTATATTCCATTGACTGCTAACGTTTATTTCTCACAGTCCTATATTTAAGAGATGAAGAATTATTTACATTATTTACATTATTTACGTGGAGGCGTAATGGTCCAGTGGTTAGGGCAGCGGACCCGCGGTCATAGGATCGCGGTTTCGATTGCCACACCGGGCGTTGTGAGTGTTTATTGAGCGAAAACACCTAAAACTCCACGAAGCTCCGGCAGGGGATGGTGGTGAACCCTGCTGTACTCTTTTACCACAACTTTCTCTCACTCTTACTTCCTGCTTCTGTTGTGCCTGTAATTCAAAGGGTCAGCCTTGTCACACTGCGTCACGCTGAATATCCGCTAGAACTACGTTAAGGGTACACATGTCTGTGGAGTGCTCAGCCACTTGCACGTTAATTTCACGAGCAGGCTGTTCCATTGATAGGATCAACTGGAACCCTCGACGTTGTAAGCGACGGAGTGCCCGAACTGAAACATCATTTACATTCGACGTATATTTGTCCTCATCTTGTTTGTTGTTAGCACAACGCTTCGGCTGATATACCCTCCAGCCTTCTTCGGGTGTCTTGGGGAAATTTCCCCCACGGGCATATGGCGTAGTGGTTAAGAGCGCGGGCTACTAACCCCAAGATTCCGAGTTCGATTCCAAGTAGTGACCTGAATAATAATAATAATAATAATAATAATAACAACATCGAAGAATACCTAACGAATGAGAACCCAGGTTCGAACTTTCCCCAAGAGACCTGAAGAAGGCTAGAGGGTATACCAGCCGAAACGTTGTGTTAACAACAAAGATGAGGACAAATATCCATCAAATGTAAATAATGTTTTATTTCTCACGTTCATCGTTTAAAACGATGTAATACAGAATCAGGGAGATTTGGTTGCCTTTGTCGCAAATCGAGCAGCCAAATAAAGGTCCTCCGTACTTTATTAAGCAGTGAAATTTTTAAATATATTAGGGATATGTTGAATGCAAAGGATCTACTTTGTTACCCGTATAATAAATTTGAGATATACAATGCTGACTTCTTTTAAACACAAGCATTGATTTTGTAGTCCCGCTAGAAGCTTGTCCAAAACCATTAACGGTGAAGAAGTAAGTATAACGGTGCAAACTATTTGGGGTTCTCAGTAGTAAAGAGGCGGACATAAAAAAAAAGCGTGTTGAATATGTTTTGGGGGCGAAGTGGGCAGGAGATCTTGTTTTCTTCAACCATTTATTTGTCTATTATCTTAGCTATTACATTTATCTCTAGTGTATTCAATTTTTCTTCTTCAATAACTTCTTACTACTACTACTGCTGCTGCTGCTACTATTACTACTACATCTACAGTAGAACCTCCCAGTACGAGTACACCATTGTACGAGTAGTATGCTGTTCGAGCCGAGACTCGTACGAAATTTTGTCTTGAAGTATGAGCGAAATTCTGCAGTACGAGCGCACAAATGGTCCCATCTTTAAGGTAATTCAGTTTACATATTTCTTTTGCATTCTATTGTTTACAATTGTCATTTTACTTCTAACGACACCCTTTCTGTGTTATAACCGATAAAAAAATATTTTTGCGTGTTTTTGCGGGGCTGGAACGGTTTAATTATATTTTACTTAAATTCAATGGGGAAAAATTGATTTGTAAAACGAATAAATCGTAAGACGAGCTCAGTGATGGAACGAATTAAACTCGTACTGTGAGACATTACTGTATTTCTTTTGCCACCGATGCTACCGCTGCTGCTACTCTCAGCAAGATGAACTGCTTCTTATACCTGTTGAATGTAAGGAATTTTACACAAAAACATATTCACAAGAAGCGAAAATAATATTTTAGAAATAAAGCATAAATTGTCCGCATCTTGCAGAGGAGATTGGCGATGAATTATTCTTCAATAAGTTGCTTTGGGGGTAGAAAGCAGGAAGGGCAACACGCTTTTGTTCCTTTTAAGAAATTCCGCCCACTGTTGAAGTTGCTAGAGGCAGGTTCTGAAGTAGCAAAATGATTCTATCTTACCAGGTGCTAACTGTATCTGCAGTTCTCAGTGATATTAAACGTGAAATGTTAATCAACAGGCTATAATGAATGTATAACTATGTGTATGATTAAATCCTTTTCTCAATGCGTCAGCGTATGGGTTTGTTTACCCGTGCGTGTATACGCACTTGCATGTGTTGCATCAAACGGTAAGAACACGATTTACCGTTATCAGTTTTCCTATTAATTTTCCTATTAATAAGACAATATAAAGACACAAGGCGACGTTTAATTTCTATACAAGAATAAAGGTGGGTGGTAAAATTGTTTCAATTCTTGTATTCTTTTATTCGTCAAAGTAAATTCTACAGAATATATATATATATATATATATATATATATATATATATATATATTATATATATGTATACAGACGTCATTATCCATGCCTGTGCATATGGGAAAGTAATCCAAAGCAGTAAAGACAAGCATGTTCCATATTGTTTTTAAATTCACTTTTTTTAAATTGCTTTCTCGCTTCGACATCTGGTTTCGTTTACGAACAAATATGTAAGAAGTAGTCTGTCTTCTTTACTTCAAATAACTTAACTAAGCAAAATAACAACAATATACTTTTTAAATCAAATAAACGAATCAAGTAACAATGGTTAACATTCTTCAAAGAGCGTACTTTTAATTTTATTAAAATTTAATTGATGTTTCCGGTATAAATATCAGATTCACAAATTTAAGAATTTGATGAAGAATGGGAGAATAGGAAGTAGAGATTTCACATGTTTATAGTTTGGAAAGAAATAACAAAAATAAAAGTAACGCAGACTTGATTTATTTTCGGTCTCGGCTTGAAATGCGGAATTTAATTTGAATATGAATGGAAGATGCGTAGCACAAAGTTGGAGTTTCCTTGCGATGTCGTTATTGTAAATTTTAACTTAGAGTAACACTTACTTCTACACGCATAAACATACCCACACACATACATACACATACACACACACACACACGCATGCACGCATAAGTACACACACTCACGCAGATGCACGCACAAACACACGTGTATTTACACTAACATTCTGGCTTAGCAAGTGCCATTCAAACCAAAGGTGCTTAAGTAAGCACAAACCCACGTCTTTGTATGTATTTATATATATATACATATATATAGTTATATATATATATATATATATATATATATATATATATATATATATATATATTCATATAGATAAAAGCATGTATGTATGTATATATGTGTGCGTGAGTGTCCACACGTGCACATGTGAGTATAGATGTATATGTGAGCCCGGCCCTATGTGTCCGTCCGTGTGTGTTTGTGTCTTCAATTAACAACGTGCATGTCGAATCAACTTCACACACACACACACACACACACACACATGTTGCACACATAGAGACTTACGTACACACAAGCACACATAACCACGCACACGCAGGCACATGTACTTGCATGACTATAGTGTAAATATGCGAATACAGTATAAAATTTTAATCACAGATTTCGGTTCATTTCAGTATTGTTTAGTATCTACGTATGTATATGCATACATACACACAAACTCACACGTGTGAATGCACAAACAGTTACTGATTTACACAAACAGAGGCATGAACGTGCACATAAGTCAATGTGATGTGCATACATATGCACGCCAAACACGTATTGATTCGGGAAGGAAACTTGTTTAGGGTGTGCAACCTCAGGCCCAAAATTCTCCAGAAAGGATCCTAGTGGTTTTCTTATTTACATTTGTTCGTTGTTGCTTTAGAAGAAAACTCAGTTCAAACTACTTTTTACAAATCAATTTTTACACACTCTAAGGCGGCGAGCTGGTAGAATCATCAACATTCGAATGAATATCGATGTAATAAACGATATATTGCTGGGTTTCTTCAGGGAAAAGTGTGTACATTTTCTTGTCTTGAATTACGAAATAACTAATTTGAGAAATTTACTTTGCATTACTTTTCCATTGTGATATAAATAAAATGAACCAAGCATATATTACATATTTTCTTCTCCATTTTCTTTTATGAACGTTATAGTTTATAATTTCTTAGGCTGTTTATACATATATATTCAGGAAGTTCCTTTCAATACATTTGATAATGCCAGTTGGTATCTCGATTCTTATTAGTGGAAGATACATCCTCAAAATGTATATGTATGTATATATATATATATATATATATATATATATATATATATATATATATATATATATATATATATATATATATATATATATATATATATATATATTGTTCGGTCATGAATAACCATGGCATTGTATCTAGAAAATTCGTGCAAGGTTGCTTATAGAAGATAAGCAGTCGCCCATGCATACCAGTCTCCCCTCTCCACGCCATTTCTATAGCTAGGTGAACTGAAGAAACATGAAATATAGTGTCTTGCTCAAAAACACAACATATAGCCCGTCCCAGGAATCGAACTCACTACCTTATGATTGTCATCTCGATGCTCTAGCCACTGAACCATATATATATGAATCCAGGATTGAACAGAAAGAACACAGGAAGTAAACACACCAAGCGGAAATCCAACAAAAATCATTCGAAAAACTAGATGATAACATAACAAACAGGAAACTGGACAAAAGCATGATACATGGACCATTACCAGCCGATGTCTTCGTCAGTCAATGTCCTAGAACTTTTGCATTTATTAAAATTGAAACCTCTCGGTTCTGTCAAGCGCGAGGGCATTAAGCTTCTTATTTCTTTATTGCCTACAAGGGGCTAAACATAGAGGGCACAAACAAGGACAGGCAAATAGGTTAAGTCGATTACATCGACCCCAGTGCGTAGCTGATACTTAATTTATCGACCCCGAAAAGATGAAAGGCAACGTCGACCTCGTCGGAATTTGAACTCTGAACGTAACGGCAAACGAAATACCGCTGAGTATTTCGCCCAGCGTGCTAACGTTTCTGCCAGCTCACCGCCTTTAAGCTTTTGAGAGGGCATTAAGCTTCTTAGAGAAGCAAACGCCATGATTTGACGTCAAGATAATATATAAATGAAACATATTGACCATTGTAAATGGCTTTCTTTGCAAAGCTTTGCAGTGTTTAAAAGCTTTTGCGAAACACTGTTACCGATTATTTCCTCCAAATTATCTTCCTATCGATCATATTGCCTTACTTGTGCTGAAAAGTCATATTTTAGTTGCCAATATACCGTTCAAGATGGAATTTCTTGATTCAACTTTTTCACTCTTCAGTTGTCTGCCAATGATTTTTATCAAGATAATAAACACTCTTTAAGCTGGCAGCCAAATATCACTTTGAATTGCTGCAAATATTGTGGAGATAAAGTGGCAATATAAATCTAGCGCTGCGTTTTAGAAACGAATACTGGTACCTAAAATGCATTCACATATCATTGAAGGAATTGAAGGTGAACATTGAATAGTGGGTCATTGTGGCTTCAGAGCTTTTCTCTATGCACCCATATATATATATATATATATATATATATATATATATATATATATATATATACATAATTAGATATATTTTTAGATATACATATACATACATGCAAATATATATATATATATATATATATATATATATATATATATATATATATATATATATATATATATAGATAGATAGATACACGAACAAATAGACAGACAGAATGGTAAACAGACAGGTAGGTAGACGGATATGTAGGTAGACAGGTTGTCATGTAGGTAGGTAGGTAGGTAGGTAGGTTGGTAAGTAGGTAGGTTCATCTTGCGTTTATCTTTGTTTTTTTTATATTTACGTCAACTTAAAACATTTTGAGCTAGCTGGAGATTTGTTGAAGGATCATTCGGTTGCAGAACATGTTGCGATTGAAATCATCAGGTAGGACTCTAATTAGTGCTGAAGGCTACAAACATCGGATAAGTTAAGTTTGATTTACGTGTTTCATTGATTGTTTGACAACATTTCTAGTAACACAGAATTTCCGGAAACTGTGCCTGGCCCAACATGAGTGTCATCACTACAGACATAATCTTCCTGTGGTTAACTTAACAGTTATAAGTTCCGGATGTCTGCCGTCACTCCCCATTCTACCAAACGCATGTTCACATGCTTTCTGGCGAGAGAGCTAAGGCGGCATGAACAAGTAAATGATGTTTATAGTAGCCTCCAGGTGAAGCTCCATAAAGTGGCGAGTATTCACTATTGGCCTTTCTTGCACATAACGTTGGGCAAATTTGCTGCCTGTTTTCTCTATTAATGCCAAGGTAGATCTATTTAAATACATCACTGATTTCCCTATGCAATGGAAGACGGTCGTTAAAAAGAGTCCTAAATATTACTTGCCCTTCTGCAGCTCTCTGGTCACTCGGTGCCGTAGTCAAAAATCTAACATAAAATGCAGCAAAGAATATTGAACCTTGGTTTATGGAATGTCCTCCAAGATAACGACTCCACCTCAAAACTGTAACCTCAGTATGTTCTACATAATTATAACATTGAAATTTCTGAGCTCAGTACAACACTTCTTGTAGATGCTTCTTAGCTGGAAGAGGTTATTTCCCTTAGCCACTGGAGCCAGGTTAGGACAGTTATCGTGCTGATGGTACCTAGCGTAGCAGAAGCTTGTGTTCAACACTATCCTCTTATCTCCAAACAAACCTATCAATTTCGTTCATGGCACGTAAACAGGAGAAATCTTGACTCCTGGATTATTTACCTTTCTCAGTTGCAACTCTTCGCAATTGTTATTTCGTAATATTGACACAGTAACTAGAGACAGAGTTAATTTTAATAAACCAAAAACTTATGTTGTGATGTCTTTGATATAATTGCATTTGTCCATGTTCGTCTACATGCCACCGGCCACTCTAAATTATTTCTAGTCGCTCATTTGCGTTGTGTGTGTGTATATGTGTTTGTGTGCGGTATATTTTTATGGTAAACCAGAAAAAAGTTTTGCTGTATATTGAATATAGATAACTATGTGTGTGTCTATGTGTTTAAAGTCGTACATTATTAAATGGGCACATCAAAGCTCTTTTCTTTTGTATTCATTTGTTAGAGTTTACTGTGTTCCATATATTCATGACATTACATAACATTACTTGCGTTCTTACCATATAACACATGGCTAATGTCACTTTCTTTACATATAAAAAAAAAAACAAGCCTTTGAAGCTTCATTTATCAACAAAACCTATCCTTTATTTTTCTCTTTAATTTTGATTTGCTCATCTTGGTATTGCAATGTCATTGTTCTACTGTAATTTAGTCATATTCATTTTGGGTTATTTATCACTGCATTTCAGCTTTGCTATACTCATTATATTTTGAAAGGGGAAAATACTATTTTTCTCTCTTTACTAGTCTATCGTCAAACATTTTTTAAGACTTTCTTCCTTTTCTTATTGACAAAAAACTTTCTCTATCATTCTCTAGTTGGTTAAAATTAACGTATTCCATGTCCATAGAGGTTTATTTATTTTTCTCTCATAATTTCTGATGTCTTGTTTTCATATTTGTATATAATTTTTGTTTTTCATTTACTTATTGATCTCAATATACGTATCAAATAAAAACTTTCCATATCCTTTCTATTTTCTTTCAATATTTCTTACTTTAGTTATTCTTTGATAAAACATGTTGTAAATGCAAACATTAATCCATTTTTTGCGATTTATTCATTATGATTATTATTATAATTTTTTCCTCTTTTTTTTGCGTTTCTCAATCTTTTTCCAAGCCATTCATTTAATATATATATTACCTCATACTCATATTGTTACAATATTCATTAATAACATCAATAATGGGACCGTCTCTTTTCTTCTTAAACATATTTGTAGTTTAGTGCTTCACAATTATATTAATTCATTTATTCATTATATCTATCGAGTTTTTTTTATCATATTGCTTCGATCATTTCAAAATCACTAACGTTGGGTCTCAGCCTTACTGAATATTTCGCTAGACAAATGCACATACTCAGCATATCTCATGATAAGTATATGCTAAGTATACGACAATACCTCATTAGTAGTTACTATCTTAAGGACCAGAAGATACTTCACCCCAAAAAGCTGCAGATATTCTACAAGGCTCGAGTGGGACATACAGGAATTCTGATCACACATCTGGAACGATACTGGACTATATACCTGGTTCCTCGACTGCATCCTAAAAAGAACCACTAGGTTGTTCTTTTTAGCATTCATACGCTCCAGACTCTAACTTACATGATGGGTTGTCTCCCCTATAAATCTTTACTGTTGCAACTACAGAGTGTCCACAAAGTCTGTGTACATGGTGATTAACACATACTTTAAGAAATAATCATTTCTTATATTTAATTGCTTATGTTATGATTTTATTTACTCCATGTAGCCAGGCCTTGTGGACATCCTGTATAACAACCTTTTCTTCTCAGGTATGTCTAGTCTCGTACGTCTTTTTACATATCGGTATACTTCATGTGTCAATTGCATTCACAGTAAAACTGTTTTCTTTTAACATTTCAACAAGTACGATGTCCTTATTGCCTCTTTCCACATCATACAATGTTTCCTCTGTGGTTCTTTCTGAATCCTGTACATTGCATCTCGCGTGGTGGTGGTGGTAGTAGTAGTAGTAGTAGTAGTAGTAGTAGTAGTAGTAGTAGTAGTAGGCTGAAGGCTGGCATAATAGCCTTAGCCAGTTTTGGTAGTCACCCTTCCAGATCGAGCAGTCATATTGCATTTAGTCAAGTTAGTAAACTCTGTCTCCCTTCTTTACTGTGCTGCCTTGTGCTTATATATCATAATCATTTATTTTTAATATCTGCAGTGATTTGGATAACGATGATGATGTTAGATAAATTTAGTACCAATAAGGTTGAGGATAGTGAAATATGACAAGGATAATTATGTTAGTTGGAGATGAATAGAGGGTGACAAGTATTTGTGTTGCCGGGTGGAGTGGCTTGTGGTGGGTGCTTACCGGGAACAAGTAAAAAAAAAAAATGAATATGCGTACAATTACATTTTAATGCGTGGGCGATGAATAACCGAAACAAAAGTTTTGGGATGACGAAAAGGAAGAAGATACAAGATGGCGAGGGTAATGGAAGAGGCTGTGAAGCAGAGGGGAGGACAAATAAAAAAGGAGGAAGGAGTCGGGGGGGGGAGGTTGAATGATGAAGGCAACTGGAGAGAAGAGGGGATATACGTTTAAGAGATGGGGAACGTGGGATAAGTGGGAAAACATATTCCCATCAAGATTGATAAATCAACACAGTGATGAAAGTGTAATGTTGTAGGTGTTTAGGGAACCAAACTGTAAACAAGCAATGCCAATAATAATAATAATAATAATAATAATAATAATAATAATAATAATAATAATAATAATAACAACAACAGCAACAATAATAATAATAATAATAATGATAATAATAATAATAATAATAATAATAATAATAATAATAATAATAATAATAATAATAATAACAACAATAATAATAATAATGATGATGATGATGATGATAACAATAATCATAATGATGATAATAATAACAACAACAACAACACATTTATAAGAATAATAACAATAATGAGTAGGTTAGTGGGTGAAAATTTTGAAGTTAGTCTGTGTTAGAAAAAGAATGCAAAGAGAATGTTTTTGTTATAATTTGGAGAAGCATTTCATTTAGAGACCCAGATTTTGTGTCCCTTTTAATCGGTAACAAACACGAGACACAACGACTACGGCTGGCTTTTGCAAAGATATCACAAGAAAAATAAACGAAAATCAAAATGTGTTCTGATACAAAGGCATGACGGAAGGCTGGTGGGTAGGTTTAACGCCGAATGATATAAATGTATCTGACTCCTTCTCTCTCTCTCTCTCTCTCTCTCTCTCTCTCTCTCTATCTATCTATCTCTTTCTCAATCACTCTCTCCGTCCCTCTCTTTCCGTCTTTCAAATGCTATCTATATATTTATCAATCTGCCTGTTTGTCTGTCTGTCTGTCAGTCTGTTTATATATCTGTCTGTCTGTCTCTCTCTCTCTCTCTGTCTGTCTGTCTCTCTCTCTCTCTCTCTATCTATCTATCTATCTATCAGTCTGTCTGTCTGTCTGTCTATCTATCTATTTGTCTATCTGCTTATCTATCTATCTATCCAGCTGTAAATCAATATATATATATATATATATATATATATATATATATATATATATATATATATATATGTATATTTGTATATATAGATATATTTGTAAATACACACACACACACGCACACACACACGCATACACACACATATATATATATATATATATGCACATATATGCAGATATATGCGTCAACAGAAATGCGTGTGTATATATTATACACACACGCTCGCGCATATATGTCTGTATGTGAATTAATATATAAACAATTTAATATGAAATGGAAGAATTACTGAATGCCCTTGGTTGAGAAGAGTTTTATTAAACTTTCGGAAGACCAGGAGTGACAGTGGCATCGATTTTTCGGTCTGCTATATATGCATGTACTAACTGTGCAAAAATTACTAATATCAGCCATATTAAAGCAGTAGACTTATCGAAGTACCAGATTTTAATACACACTACTCGTCTCCATGATGTTAACTTGCAGTCTTTCCTGATTCATGGCGTTCTTTCCTAACCGTTAAACAACTGGTTAATGCAGATGCTTGCTTGGGGACTTCTCAAAAACATAGACCATATTTGGAAGTCCAGGTTGCAAAGAGCTCGAGCATTTTCATATCTCTGAAAGTGGATTTTAATTTCCGAGAGCAGACGGGAAAGAATGTGTCATTTTGTCAGATGCTCAAGGTTCCCCCACTTGACCGGATTGAAATGCTAAGGTGTTTAGTCGTTGCGAAATGAAGAAAGATATATTTCAACCAGGATTGATTTTGGAACGAAATCGTAGACTGTAAGGACAAAGATTGAAGGCAATGCCACATGCAAGCACCCGCATAGACAAGCACGCACATATGTTTTCATACGCAGATATATATATATATATACATATATATATAGAAAATATAATATAAATAATATATATATATATATATATATATATATATATATATATATATATATATATATATAAACATTTTTATCATTATTAATAAAATACAGGGTAGCAAAGAAAATTTTAGAAATTTTATTTTACCACCAGTGGTCTAGCGAGGGTAAAAAAAAACAGTCAATAGACTATGTATTATTCATTTAAAATACAGAGATGCCTGTAATAGGACATCTAACCCGCTAGAAATAGCAGCAAGACTACATACCACAAAAAGTAGGGATAATTTCGAAAGGGAATGAAAAATAAAAACATTTACCGATCTATATTCTGTACCATGGTTTCAAGTCAATTTTAGTAAGATAAACATTATCCCTACTTTTTGTGGTATGTAGCCTTGCTGCTATTTCTAGCGGGTTAGATGTCCTATTACAGGCATCTCTGTATTTTAAATGAATATATATATATATTTGTTCATATGATGATATCTCCACAATGTGTTGATGAGATAAACATGTAATCGCTACCAAAATAGCAAGAGATTTCTCCCCAAAGGTCTAGAGTAGACGCCTTATGGATCGATCCCCTTGGTTATATATCAAAACTTTAAATAATATATACATATGCATATATATACACACGCGCGTATATATGGGTACACGACCTCACCAAACAGTAACATGAAATATGAAATACGAATGTAAATGAGTTCAATACTCAAACGACGAGAGAAAGAAATGGAAAACAGGACAAGTAACATAAAGAACGACGCTTCGTCTGCTGTGGGCTGCCTATCTACTCCTCATTCCGAGCAGGTAAAAAAAAAAATTATGAATTTGTTATTTTTAATGACTTGTAGGGACACGGCATTTCGTTATGCAAGCCTAATATACTACAAAGTATCTTAAACAACTTTATAAGTTAACACCGTGTTCTACTGTGTTAGCAGTGCTCTTGTTAAGCGTATCTTTACAGATTTTCTAAAGAAATTATGGCCAGGACTGACTTCGTTTCTAACCAAGACGCCAGATGAAGCAAACAATGAGATCGAAGATAAAAAATGGGCAATTTTTACGTTTATGTATTTGTTTTGCAACATTCTTGACATTAAGTCGTATGTTAAAACAGAGATTGTTATATTTGGGGATGGTTATTTTTATACTTACCAAGGAGACGCGAGAGATGGAGAGTTGCTGAAGAGGTCACAGATTTTGTGACGAAAAATTTCCAGACAAAGAACATAAAATAAGAACAATAATAAATCCCAAGTGAAGAACAAATATACAGTGCACGTGCTTATTTGGCAAGAAAAAGATAACCATCCCGAAATATAGTAATATACGGAATTTTAATTGTTTTGTATTACTGCAGGAAAACCAGAAATATATCATTATATTAAAACGAATCCAAGATACAAATGCATGGTATTCCTGTTCTCACTACTGCTATACCGCCGAAGACATCAAATTTAATTACTGGTGATGATGGTTTAGTGTCGATGAATATCAAAATGCCTTGTCTTCATTATATACTCATCATTTAGCGTACAGAAAATCAATTAGTTGAGAGATAAGCTATTTTCATTAGCTAATAGCTGGAAATATTTCAATTAGTATCGAAGCAAATGTCTAAAATATTTTATCAATTCTCCTTCAAAGTTGAAAGAACCCGCCTTTGATGTAATATTCCCAAGAAAGATAAAGGGAACACATTTTCAAGCACTTTCTCAGCAAACCTCTATATTGGACCCCCAAACGAATTTATAAATATTAATATTCTCATCGTTGAAATTCATGATTTTATTGACAACAAGATGGTGACTAGCTAACTATGTATTTCTATGCGTGAGTTTATATTTTAGGAGGTTTCATTTAACTCTGAATAGATTTAGTTTTAAAATATTTTGTAGCTTCATGATGTATTGATCGACCAAACACTTCTAGCAATCTACCCCTCTCTTTCTTTGTATATATAGCAGAGAAAAACAACATGGGCTTTAATTTCTTCTGCGACTAATGCATCTGGTACATATGTTTCTGTAGTCGGTGATTAAATGATATCGCACAATAAATACAATGCAGAAATGCACCTTATAAGCCTAGCATGCATAATGAAGGCTGAACGATATATGTATGTGTGTATATGTGTGTGTGTGTCTGTGTGTGTCTGTGTCTTTGTCTAACTGTCAGTATGCATGTATACAATTATGTTCTTTGGCTACAACTTTAGAGCGAATTATCTATTAACTGATCGTGGAGAACCGTTGCCAAACAACTGACGAACTTGTTGATATGACTGGTGTGACCTGGAGCTCCTGCCAACGAACTTTGATCTAGAAATTGCGGATGAAAATAGTTGCAGCAAAATGTGTGCTTCGCTTGCTCATGGAAGATCAAAAGCAGTCACGACTGAAAGCGTGTCGTGAACTGAAAGAACGGTTGGAAATTGATCCGGACCTTTTTTTTTTTAAAAAAAAAGATCATCACTGGTGTCGAATTTTCGGATGTGGAAGAGGCGAAGAATAAACGACAGGAACGTTAAAAGGCATCACTTCACAAGAGTTCCAGCACTGCTTTGAACAGTGGAAAACGCATCCGGACCGATGCATTGCTTCAAATGGAGAATACTTAGAAGGTGATAAAAGGGTAAATATGTAAAACTAAATAAACAAAATAATATTGCAAAATTCGGGTTTCTTTTGGGTACCCCAGTTTTATATATACACATACGCAAGAGAATCTGCTATGTGTATATAAAATCAATACCAAAGCCCTAGTTTGATAACGGATATATTTTAATCGTGTGATGGTGATAATGATAATGACAATACCTAATACATAATTAAAACTTCGATGTATTTCTTTCTCCATGATTACTCTAGTTTAAATTGAAAAGAATAACGCCATCAGCAGAACTAATATATCCTAATATCTTTAAAGCAGACGCGACGATGACGGGCAATTACTAATACTGTCAACAACCATAATATACGAAATGCCTTTGCGTTCATATAATATTGGTCAATTGAAATAGACTCTCTTTAAATAATGATTCCAACGCTAAACCTGACACTATTGGACTCATTAGGTGTCATGGTAATAGAGAATTAGTACCGAAATGGCTATTCTAACCATGTGTGGAATACTAGACTATCAACTATTGATTTATAAGTTTAAATTAATTATAGATGTGCTCTATATAGAAGTTCATAAACAGCTAATAAATGTTATTGCGATGCAGAAGCATAGTGCTAGCGAGACTGGTTATTTCTCTACCTTGATTTTTAAACTGCAAACTCTCGTCGTAAATTCATTAAGTCCGTTACTAATATGTCTCTAATCTTATTGAGTGAATTAACTTACCTAATTTGAAAAAGAAGATGTTATCAATCCACACTGTACAAATCAGTAACAACATATGCATCACTGTTATGCTCTGGACTGAAGAAGAAATAATATACGAAGATTCTGGCCTACCAGAAATAGGTTTCCAATCTCTTCTCAGATGATATATGAATGGAATTGAAATTGAATTGAATTAAACTGGTTTCAGCTCACAAGCCGTTTGAGATGGTGTTGCTACAAAATTTTTACTTCACTAATAGTTTTTAGAAGTTTTGAGGGAGTTCGACGCTGCTGCTCTCATTTGCACTTCCTTTTATGAAGTTGGTTTATCTGGGACTCTTGACAATAAGAGATCTAGTTTTGTTTTGAAGACCTCGTGTAGGTCTCTGAGTTCCTTTGGGAGGATACTGAAGAGGTGTGGGCCCTTTAAATCTCAGGCTACTGCAATATATTGTCCTATATCTTGGTGGCAAAGTCGAAGACTTTGACACTATGCAATGGCGCCCTGTTCTAGCTTCAATGTAACTCTCAAAGTTTGGGACAAATCCCTCCAGGATCTCCCAGGTGTATATTACGGCATATCTTTCCCATCTAACTCTCCAGGGAATAGATTCTCAATCTCCTGAGCTTTTCCCAGTAGCTTATATGCTGTATAGAGGGTATCTTCTTGTAACTTCATTGGATTGCCTAAAGTTCTGCAGTTAATTTTACACTGGTTGGTGACCATAGCTGGGGGTAATAGCCAAAGTGGCTTAGGACAACTACTACCCCTTCACAAATCATTTTCACCCTATGTATGTCGTATGCTGTAACCTCTTCTCAATCGCTCATTCCTCTAAACATCAGTCACATATCAGCTTTATACTCTGTAAATGACGGAGGTGACTTCTCGTACAAAGCAATTCCGGATGTACCAAAAAAGCACAAACATGTGATGTGTATGATTATAACGCCATCACTAATAAACATTGTCGATCTGATTAGATCTGGTCCTGAGTAATAACAACAACGCCAACAAAAAGAATTAAATGATGAATCAAATACACCCCCTTTACAAGGAAACGGAATATGGAGATAATATATATTAATATTTCGGCAATAATAATTATCATGATCAATATCAACAACATCAACAACACAACAGTAGTCTTTAGGATGTGTACACTATCAAATACAACTCTTATTAGCAAAACAATTTACATGACAGAATAGACAATAGCAGTAGAAACTATTCAAACAATATTAATAGAAAACAAAAAAAAAAAACATTTATTATATAGAGAGTATGGTATGGAAGCAATAAAAATAACAATTTCAATACAATAATGAACACTGACAATTAAATCAAGAATAATAAGAAGGAAGGATAACAGCCAAAGCATAACAACAAACATAATAGTTAACCAAGACAGTATACGATAAATGTGAAATAAAGAATGATAAACAAATGAAAGAAACAACAATACAACTACAACAAATTGAGAAGAGATCAACAACAACAGCGGCAAAATAGCAATATATTCCTTCAAAATAACACTGTCATAAATAAGAGAAATATAAAAATCAGATAACAAAAATTATAATTTGGTGTCTAATCAAATCAGGGAAGAGCAATGTAAATAGACACGAAGAAGTTACAAAAAAACAGCTGTGTGGGTGTGGATGTGTCGTCGTTTTAAGGAAATGACTAAATGCGAAATGACACAGAATGGTTCGACTTCAATAACTGTTACATCGTGTGTGCGTGTGTGTGAGTGTGTGCGTGTGTGTGAGTGTGTGCGGTGTAGGTGTGCACGTGTGTGTGTGTGTGTGGGTATGTGTGTATGTGTATGTGGAAAGCCTACGCTGGTTTGTATATAATTCGGTTAATATAAATAATATAGTCCATTATTCCATGGACATCAAAATGATGAGGGCAGTAATAATAATGGTATTTTGCTCTAAAGGTACAAGGCCTGAAATTTCCTGGGGAGTGGACTAGTTGATTACAAATGTGAAATAGCGGTAAGCATTCTGCCCGACGTACTAACGATCATGGCAGCTAGCTGCCTTCGGATAATAATAAAAAGAATGATTTCAAATTTTGGCACAAGGCCAGCGATTGTCGGCATTCCACAGAAATCTGCACCTTGTTCAAGAGCACGCAGGTGTCGATGAATGGTTGAATGTCCAAATCCAAGCTTCTCTGCTAGTTCCTCAACAGTTACGATGGAATTTTGTTCCACCAGGGTTTGCAACACGTCCTCGTCGAGCTCTAAATATCTTTCAGGACGAGGCGCGTCTTCTAGGCTGTTGTTTCCGGCTTGAAACTTCTGGAACAACCGTTGACACTGACTTACGCTTATTGCTCGATCCCTATTTACTGTATTAATATTCCTTGCATTTTCCGTTGCGTTGTTGCCTTTATTGAACACATAAAGCAAAATAGGCCGAATATTTTACTTTGTCACTTCATTACAGCTTTAAAAATAACTTTGAAAACCGAACTGCACTCTTCAAAATTTGCACAAAGAATATGGACAACGTAAAATTACCACCTGCTTTTATAGCAACTTCATATAGGTAGTTTATCCCGTCCCCGTTTGACTTTTAGTTCATGGAATTGAAAAAAGACCGCATTATTCATGGGATTACCCAATACATACGTGTATATATATATATATATATATATATGTGTGTGAGTATGTATATATATATATATATATATATATATATATATATATATATATATATATATATATATATATGTATATATATACATATATACACATATATATTTATACATACACATATACATATATATATATACATACACATATACATATATATATATATATATATATATACACACGTACATGCATACACACACACACACACACACACACACACACACACACACACACACATATATATATATATATATATATATATATATATATATATATATATATATATATATATATATATATATATATATATATATATATATATATATATATATATATATGTATGTATATATAAATACACGCACAAATATATACACATGAAAAAATGAAAAACTATAAGGAGGAATTGAACAAGAATTGAAGAATTTGATTGATGATGAGAAGTAATAATTATCTCTCGTTTACTGTGGATGTTCTGCTGGAACATTCCATATTGCGGTTGTGAGAAGGACCCTCATATTAGTTTTTGTTGCAAAATTCGCTCGTGTTTATATTGTACCATTTCGAACAATTTTACACCAAGTGCTAATGCGAACCTTTCTGTCACAGTAACTACCGCGTCATAGTTTATTCTAACACAACATCCACGTTTTAAGTCAGGATAAATATTACTTCTCAATTTTAATACTGACTTTACCGCTAATAAATATTTATGAATTAATAACAGGTTTTCAAGCTCTCGCAAAGTAGTAAATCTATATAGTAAACGTTTGCATGTTTATATATAATCAGCGAAAACGATCCTGAGAATGTTAGAATGAAAAATTAAGTAGCATAAAATTCACAGATAGATCACAATTCGATTGATGTTAAAAGAGGTTTCATTTGGAATAAATATCATCAATTCTATAATTACGTAATTAAAATACATAACTGACATTAGTTAATATTTATTAATTAAATGTGTTGTAATTACGTAATTATAGAACTATTGATGTTTATATCAAAGGAAACAGGTGTTAAAACAATTAAACAGTGATCTACCTACAAAGTTTATGTTGAAAGGGCCACACATTGCAGAACATATGAAGTAACTTACTCAAACATCAACAAACCTATAAACGTGCATGCGCGCGCGCGCGTTTGTCTGTGTGTGTTTGTGTGTGTGCATGTACAGTGTTTGTGCTCCCATTTACGTATATTTATGTGCGTATATATATATGTATATAATAACGAATTGATTAATCTATTGCACTTTCGCCAAAAAATATAGGGCTAAGGAGACGGACTGAAGAATGAAGATATACGTATAATTCACGTCCTTTATTGCGAAATATCGTCCAGTCACGTGTATTCCAATCCCAATTGGAAAGAGGTTCCAAAACGTCGATGTGGAAAGTTTCAAGATCTCTTCACCTCTCGCCCCACATATTCACCCAACTTTCCGTTTTCAGATTCTCGCCATTTTCGATCTCTTCAAAATAAATGACTGGAAAGACCTACAAACACCGAAGATGTAATAATTCACTTGGAAAAATTCTTCCGGTAGTAAAACAGAAAATACTTTGAATAGGGATTATTGAATTTGCCTCTGCATGACAGAAGATACTGCCAAGAAACTTTAATCATATCATTGATTGAATAAATTGCTTTTGTTTCAAACTTGTATTGTATTTTCGCTTAAAAACATCTGAGCGTACGTTTAGGTCAATCCAATGTGTGCGTAAGTGTGTGTCCTTTTGCATATATAACCTGCCGCTGCGTTTTCCAATGTACCTGTGTATATCAGACACGTGAAATACTTGTGTGTTTCACATTAAAAGTCATTGACAATGATTATAATGCTACAGCAGTCTGTCCTACAATTTTATCCATGATGCTGCAATATTATCCGAAATCTTACTTGCTGTTCTGACGGTGGAGCGAGAAAAAATTCCTGGATAATTTATTACTAGCAATGTCTTTCAGTACAAACTATATCTACGGACATAATCTATTCAAATGTTGATGCTACAATCACTCAGTACAGCTTATTTTCAATCTCACGTTGCACTTGTAGCATTTTTTATTTCTTTATTGCTTACAGGGGACTAAACATAAAGGAGACAAACAAGGACAGACAAAGGGATTAAGTCGATTACATCGACCCCAGTGCGTAGCTGGTACTTAGTTAATCTACCCCGAAAGGATGAAAGGCAAAGTCGACCCCGGCGGAATTTGAATCCAGAACGTAACAGCAGACGAAATATCGCTAAGCATTTCGCCCGGCGTGCTAAAGATTCTGCCAGCTCGCTGCCCTACTTACTTGTAGCTTTGCCGTGAATATGCGAAGGTATCAAGTTCTCAAATTTATATTAATTATTTCTGCTGAGTAGTATACAAAACGGCTCAGAAGGGAACTATGGATATCTTGTGTACAAATGTGTATGATTCTCGTAACAATGAATCTCAAATTAAAGTATTATTTGTTTGTGGCCCCAAACGAAGAAAAGTGAAGGATATTCTTGATTTATCTGTACTGTTAAAATTTGATCTAAAACGAAAGTTCTCTAAAGTGTACGCTAGCAAGAAATTTATCTTTTCAGAGATCAGCAGTCAGCTGATTTTGATAAAAATGAATAGTAATTAGATCAACGGATATTTTCTTTCGGATTTCATCAACCTAGCTCTTATACGTGTAGTGGTTATGATAGCTGAAGAATTGTTACTGAATTAGTTCTTCAACGTGCAACACCGCTAATGAACCCCTAAGTGGCTGAGTGAAAACAGAACGAGTACCTTCATCATCAACTGACAGCCGCAGGCCTTATTCAGCAAATTCTGATGATTTCAAACGAAAAGATATTGATTTGGATTAGAGGCAAAAATATACCTATCCAGTTGAAAATTTCAAACTTCATTTAAACCTTCCGGTCTGCAAAACCCTGCAAACAGACAGACGCCGTTTTGGACCAGAGAGCAAAACATTCTTTATCCTATAGATTCCTAAACTTTATTTCAAAATTCTGGTGTACCGACACACATGTCCAGGAAAGTAAGGTGCACAATAATGGCACTACATAATTTATACCAGCTGCAAATGTGTAATTGTTAAAACGCATGACAAACGTTATCGAGATTACTATTCTGATGGACCACACAAAAGTTGATGAAATTATGTGTCATAATAATGTTCCACTCATATAAACACATGTGTACTTTCGAATTAAGATTTCTGTAAGAGCAAAGCTTTGCCATAACAGTGAATATATATTGAGAGATTCCGAACTGCTTCTAGAGGTATACTGCATTGCTACTGGGCAGCTGCAATGTCCCACAATAGTTAGATTATTAAATCCCTTATTGAGCATTAAACATTCTGAAGCGAGGACCAAACAAAACACAGATTTACTTAGTTGGACCTTTTATTGTCACATGTCTCTTAATATAAATTATTTATCATTGCACGTATCGCGTGTAAACATTTGGAAGTTTAGGTTTATATCTGTGTAATCCAGTTTCAATACAGGAAAATAATTGCACTTTCATTGATGGGTCACCTATCGATGCACAAATAAATGTGGATGTGAAGACCTCATGTCATTTATGCAAATTAACACATCTGTGAATGTACAAGTACACGTGTGTGTATGGGTCCGGGTGTGTATGCAAGCATAAGTGCGGGGAATGCATATGTGTATGAGTGTATATGTGTATATATAGCTTTTTGTTATCTTTCTTGTTACACACTACAGAAAATCATCGCTTTTTTAGATCACTGTACAAATAACGAAATATTTCACCAAAACCGCTTTGACATAACTTCCAAAATTAATGGAGAAAGTAATATTAGACACTAATTAAAATTTGCAATAAATTCACAATTAAACAAATATCTTAATGAATTTCTTTGTAACATATTTACCAATAAATAAATAAATATAATGTATATAAAGTATTAAAGAAAAAATATGAAAATAGAAATTGAAAGAAATTTATATCAAGTCTTCAAAATTCCCAAATTTTCATTAAGTGTGAAATTTATAGCAAATGATTATATGACAATATCACACACTTGATTACGTCATATCGTGTAGTTTTTATTGTGTATTTAAACTTAATTTTTGCCTATTTTCTTTTTATTCTGTTTCATTTTAATTATCAATTATTTATTATTTTTTAAAGTTTATTTTCTTCTCATTATGTGTATTTGATGTTGCCAATGTGTGAAAATTTTGGACGAGATTAGTTCCGCAAATCAAAGTTAATTATAAGAGAATTGTCAGGGGGAAAAGTTAAATGCAAATAATGAATATTATGATTTATTTGATAAAAGGAACGATTATTAGTTTCTTTTTTCTTACGAAAAAATGTATTCTTTTCATTATATTTTATTTATTTGAGTTGGGATGCGCTTGAAGAGATGCAAATTTTCATGGGGAACATTAAACGTGTATGTTATGATGATTTCGAAAACAAAAATTATCAAAATAAAGAAATCATCAAATATTGATAATTTCAGAACGAAATAAGCGCAATAAAAGGAAAAACCAGTATCAGCAGGAACAACAAAATCATTGAACAATAAGAAAAACGACCACAACAGCATCAACAACGTCAATAATAATAATCATTTTAAATTTTGGTGCAACGTCAGTAATTTTAGACGGGTTGGTAGGCAAGTCGATTACATCGACCTCAGTGGTACTTACTCGACTCTCAAAATCTGAAGGGCAAACTCAAGACAGCCGGCATTTGTATTCAGAACGTATAACCGGAAGAAATGCCGCTGATCATTTTCATTGATGTGTTCATGATTCTGCCAGCTCAGCGGCTTAAAACTAATTAAATAAATATACATATAATCATTTCTATTATAGGTCAAGAATTACTACGGAGCTTTTTCTCCGGCGTGCTACCGATTCTGCCACCTTGTCAATAATAATAATAATAATGATAATAATAATAATAATAATGATCATGTTAATAATGATGATGATGATAATGATGATGATGATGATGATGATGATGATGATGATGATGATGATGATGATGATGATGGTAATAATAATAATAATAATAATAATAATATTAAAGGCACAAGGCTTGAAATTTGTAGGAAGGGTACTAGTCGATTCCATTGACACCAGTATTTCACTGGTATTTATTTCATCGATACTGAAAAGTTAAAAGCAAAGTCGACCTCGGCGGAATTTCAACTCAGAACGTAAAGACGGACAAAATGCAGCTAATGCACATATGGCTGAGATGCATGTACCTGGTGTACGCTTATCCGAGGGGTAGTCATGATGGGTATACTGGGTTTTGTATATTTGTACCTCAATGTTTCGGCAAAACAATCAGTCACCTCTTATATATGGATGATCTATCTAGAACAGTTCGCTATAAATGATAAACAGCTGGAAACTTAAATACAGACAGTACATGGATTTACCAAAGAAATAGACTTGAAATTTGTCTTAGAAAAGTGTGTCAAAGCAACCTTGAACACAGAAAAACTCGTAAAGAGTAGGAACATCATACTAGATAAAACAAATGAAATAAGAGGATTAGAACAAAGCCAGACATACAAATACTAGATACGATACAACGCACGCGGATGAAAGGGAAGATAAGAAGAGAATATTAGAGACGAGTTAGATTAATAATGAAAACAGAGCTTAATACGAAAAACAAGATAATAGGTATAAACACTCTAGCCTTCTTAATTATACGTTACAGCTACAATATTCTTAACAGGACTCTAAATGAACTAATCAAAATAACCAGAAACACAAGAAAAATAATAACAGGATTTAGGAGGCACCACACAAAATCAAACATAGAAATGTTATATAAACAACGTACCGAAGTTTGTAGAGGCCTTATACAGCTAGAAAGCTATTACAAAATAACCTCAATAGGACTACATAAATACCTAATTCAGATGCAAGAAAGACTAATACAAATAGCCACAAAACACGAACAATACAAAAAAACTGTTTTCAGTTTTTAAGGAAGCAGACAATTACAGAAAAAAAGAAGTCATAGTACCTAGCAATAATGAAGAAAAAGAAGAAACAACAAAAGCTGTAAAACAATTTCGAGAGGCTGTAACTGTTTTAATTATTACCAGAATGTCGTGCATTATGGATGGTCAATTCAATTCTAGTGGGATTGAAACCAGAATCCTATATGAGAAAGCATATAATCCTACATCAGAACGTATATAACGTTGAATCTTTTTCGAGTAGAATATTGATTTTATTTTCCTACTCTCTCGAAAAATACATTTTCAGTATCATTGCCACAAAGGATAACGATATGAATGAATGATATATCCTTGCCAGTTCTAACGGGGATTTAAATAATGCCTTCCTCACAGCCAATGTCTGGATCAGCCTGCTTTTAATGTGTAATATTGCCACACATCAGTTGATTAAAGTAATTCTCAATCTTCGGAAAAGACAACTTATTTTGTTAAGTTTTCGAACAATACTGTAATTTGTCAAATGAGAATATTAAGAAAAATGATACGGAAAATTTCGAACAATACCTTATAATAGTTGCCTGCCTTTAACTTTACATAAACCCTATTGTAGCAGGCTGATGTCAAATGCATTTGCACCACGACCATCTCTTCAATAATAGAGTATACTAGACTGAACGACAAAATATGACCTCATTTTCATATAGTAAGTGCAGTTCCAGGGATATTTGGCTAACATGTCATTACGATGACCGAGTACAATTATGCTATCTCATTGGTTCCATTCAAATTTGTTCAGTGATAGCGTTGAATGGTGTGTGATGCCTTTCTGCCTGATCGTTATTAATAGCAAGTCTAGTCAATCTGGTATTTCTTTTTTCGCGTGTTTCATTACCATAATTAAAACTATACGTCTCAGTATTATTTGTTTTGAAGAATAGATAAGATGTCTTTACTGAATGATTAAAATAAAATAAAGGAATATAGTGTGTCCAACGTGATCTTTAACTTTCATGTCTTGGCGGCAATATCTCTTGCGAGACAACATTTTGTGAGTGCCTCATAACGTTTACATGACAAGGTTAGTCATGACTTGGGCGAACTCTGACCGAAACTGAGCTAAGTATTGAAGTATATATAAAATTGAATTATTGTTGATTATCATTTGTGAGTTGGAAATCTCTTTAGATAGATAGAAAGAAAGGAAAATTATGCATTATATTGCCTGGTAACTAATTCCATCTATGACACACATTTCATGATTTAAGTATACGTTTTTATAGGGAATTTCATTGAAGCAAGACAATGAAATATGCCACCACATTTAGTACTTTGTTTACGAGAGTTCTTTGTTTATGGAGTATAAAGCGTCGAAGTAAATTAGATTCCTTCTTACATTAAATGAAATCTTCGTGGCATTGATAGCGAGGTATTTATAGCCCATCTTAAAGCGTGTCAAAATAGAAACACACTCGAGTGTAAACAGAAGGTAATTATATTTAGATGTTTTAGCGTTAGTAAAGTAGCTCTTGCCGAAACCTGAATTTGTGCTAGTCCCCAATATACAGAACACTGTGAATCTGTTAAATAGAAAGCAAAGGGAAAATATATAATCGCAAAATCAATTTATGTTTAATAATAATCATTTATTTATTTGATCGTGTTATCAGACTATTATCTTTGTAACAAAATATCAGTAGACTCTGGCATTCTAAAGTCAAATCGACGATAAGGACCAAATTTCTTTTTTCTTTTTTTTTTTTTTGCGTTCCATAGTACGGAAAATATTAAACGCTTTCAAAAAGCAAAAACCAGAACTGATCATTACGTCAAAAATAATCTACGAAAGCGTATCACGTAACTGTTTATCAACAATTTTCATCTCGATGATATTTGATATCGTTTATTACATTAGGAGATTGTTAACTCTGTAAAATATACATCACTAAATACTTTTAATGTTCATTTTGGGAAGTTTTATCTGGAAATCTTAATGGAAAAGTTCGCCAAAATGAATTAGCCAAACATTAAAACTTATGGATTTAAAACAACCGTACAGTCAAAAAAGAAGAAAGAAATATGCAGCGGGACCGAGATACTAAAATCTACAACAACATTAAAATGTTAGAAATTATCAACTAAATATGATGCTACATACAGTGCTACGGGAATAATTTCTGACAGAATAGTTTCATGAAAGCATTAGAATCTATGGTATAGTATATCTCATACTAAGAAACACATGCAGAAATATTGCCTAGACTCACGCGTGTAGGCACAGAATCTCTCTCTCTCTCTCTCTCTCTCTCTCTCTATCTATCTATCTGTCTGTGTGTCTGTGTGTTTGTCTATCTATCTAACTATCTCTTTGTCACTCTTTTCGCGCATACATATGGACAGACCTGTACTCATGTTTTGTTTATAGACCAAACAAAATGTAGTCAAATATGGCAAGGACTCTATAAACAAAAAAATATTCGTTATATTTTAGAATAACATGTCGTTAATTCATACGCTTTCAGGTTTTAGATCATACATACAAAATCAAACCAAAGTATCAATATACAAACAGCTGATATATATATCAATATAGTCGATCTATGTCCCAGCACAGTCGTCAACTATAACGACGCCGGTGATCAGCTATCACGAAGCCGGTATGACTTTCTATAATTACTCATAACAATTAATTTGTATTCTTCTTAATTCTACCTTAAATCATTTATTTATATGTATATATCTTTGTTCTTATAGCAAAAAAAGCCATTGTTTATACCTAGTGTGCATTTTCCTTGTTTCTATTCATATGTCACGTACAAGAATTTGTTAAGCTCGTAGTAGAGAATGGGGTCCAAAGATGGCTTCTGTGTACAGGGCCGCTGTTGTAGAACGCAGCTCACATGCTGTCTTAACTTTGGTAGCGACGTCATTTCCATTTTAAATTCCTAGGACACAGATAGACTATTATCAAAATTATTTCATTAATGTTCAAAGTCATTACATGGCGCTTTATTACAATTAATTGAGATAATTAGAGAAATTCCAGTCTACATTTTACGAATAGCTTGGTTGATTCTTGGCTCATCCTTTTTTGTTTTTAAACTTGTATTTACAACTGGTGTTTTTGTTGTCTCCTACAACGCGGTAAGAAAATTAAAAGTAACTGAAACAGCGATTGCCTGACCTGTTGAAATTTAGTGCAAACTTTCTGGGAATTTCAGATGAATAATGTTTTAAGAAGTATGTCATTATCTAACAAATGAATACAGTTTGCCATCTCAGTGCTGCCTATATGGTTCACGTATATATGAGAGGCAATAGATCCCATGTCTATATACGTTGATTAGTGGAGGCGCAATGGCCCTGTGGTTTGGGTAGCAGACTCGCGGTCGTGGGATCGCAGTTTCGATTCCCAGACCGGGCGTTGTGAGTGTTTATTGAGCGAAAACAGCTAAAGCTCCACAAGGCTGTGGTAGAGAGTGGTGGTGAACCCTGCTGTACTCTTGCACCACAACTGTCTCTCACTCTTTCTTCGTGTTTCTGTCGTACCTGTATTTCAAAGGGCCAGCCTTGTCACACTGTGTGTCATGCTGAATCTCCCCCGAGAACTACGTTAAGGATACACATGTCTGTGCAGAGCTGAGCCACTTACACGTTAATTTCACGAGCAGGCTGTTTCGTTGATCGAATCTACTGGAACCGTTGTTTTCGTAACCGACGGATTGCCATAATATACATTGACTATCTGTTTCATATGAGTGCACATATATTCATATATTGTTGTTCAATCAATATAAAATGCCATATGTGCCACTGAGTGTCATATGTGAAATATAAAATTTATGATATTATTAATTCCTTTGTTCCATTGCAAGAAATGCCTATGGAATATTCCCATAAAAACGTCGAATAAATGATTTATTTCTTAGGGACTGAAAAAAACTCTGGGAAATTCTGGTTGTAGAGCCACAGATGTAGTGGACAGGTCAAAAGTCAGAAAGAAAACACTTAATGCCAAATGAGTGATAACCTACGAAATATCCAGATTATAATTTTAAATTTGTACAACCAATCATTGATGCACCTCATTATAATCACTATTGGTTTTCAAAACGTAGAAGTTTAAGTGAATGGAATACACCAAGTCGGATACAGAAAACTATACCTGTTGTTAGAATTGAAAATAACCAAGATGTTTCTAATCAATTGCATGAAACTCTCTGTGTTGTTTGTATCAAAGAGAGAACGATGATATCATGATTGTTAAGGGAGAAATCACCTGAATTTTTATATCTTCAAAGATTAAAAAAAATGGATATATCACATGAATTCGCATGCTGGAAGATGGATATTGACCTTCAAAGTTGATTTCATTAAATGAAATACTTCTATTTTTTACTTGTCTCATCCATTAGGCTGCAGCCATGTTGGGGCGTTGACTTGAAGAATTTTTGTCGAACAAATCGATCCCAATACCTTTGTTTTTTTCAAGCCTGATACTTTTTCTACTGGTCTGTCTTGCCGAACTTACAGTAAAGTAAACACCACAACACCGCTTGTGAAGCGATATTGGGTGACAAACAGACAGAAACACACACACGAAGACAGACAGAAACACACACACGAAGACAGACAGACGCACACACGCACAAACACACACACACACATACACATATATGTTTATAAATACGATGGGCTTCTTTTTATTTCCGTTTACCAAATTCACTGAAAATGGTTTGATCGACGCGAGACTATAGTAGAAGACACTTGCCCAAGATGTCAAGTAGTGGGACTGAACCAGGAACCATATTTTTGGAAAAGAAACTTCTTAACACACACCCACGCTTGAGCTACACCAGTGATGTTTCAAGTTCATGATTCCGAATTAAATTAAATTAAATTAAACAGCCAATTTCACTGGCAGTCAAAAATAATAATATCAGAATATTAATCACATATTTCTAGAATATATAAAGCTTCCACCAGAGCTCAAAAGTGCCTTATTTAACTCTTTCTATACTTGTAAATTAAAATATTCTTTAGAAGATACCAAAGACGGTTACATTTATTTGGATTGAGTGGAATTTGCAAACGCGCAAGAACAATAGCCGAATCGATTGCCTCTGATCCTAATTTATAGAAACCGGTCAATTGAAATATACAATGTATAATACAACACACACCACCGAATACATGTGTGTATGTATGTGTGTGTATGTATGTGTGTGTGTGTGTGTGTGTGTGTGTGCATGTATGTGTGTGTGTGCATGTATGTGCATGTGTTTCTGTGCATCATGGTAATCTTAACATCAAATTTATTCTCGTCTAAGTACCTTAGGGCAGCTCTAGTGAACAATATATATAATGAAATGATTTCAAAACATTGCCATCATTTTATTTTTTGTCATGCATTACATATATGTACAATTATGATATCCAGTATATATTTCAACATTCCAGGCGTTATATTGAAATTGCTCAGCGAATGGCAGTACTTATAGTAGAAGGAGTAAAAGCTTACAGACTTTTCATTTGGCTGCTTAACAGTCAAATTACGTCTCATTCACAGAAACTGTAGCGTTAAATTAGTTATTACTTTTTTTAATGGAATATGGATCTTTGCAAATGGCATTTTTGTCTATAATGAGGAGAGGCTGGAAAAGTTACGCTAGATCTGAAGAATTTTGTAACCATAAATACGTACCTTGTATATTGTTTTCAAATCGTGGAACAAGGCTAGGAATTGTTGGGATGGGGGCAGGTCGATAACATTGACCTCAGTGTTCAACTGGTACTCATCTTATCCACCCGCGAAACGATGAAAGGCAAGGTCAACTTTGGTGGAATTTTGACCTCAGAACACAGAGACGGGCAAAATATTGCTAAACACTTTGTCCGGCGTGTTACTTGCCTAATAGATTCGCTTCAGATTTTGGCCCAAGAACAGCAACTTCACGAGAGAGCGTAAGCTGATTACGTAGAACCCTGTGTTCAACTGCTACTTATTTTTTCTATAATATTTTTGGGTTCGTACCTAAATATTTGTTAACATAATTGACAAAGAACCACGCTTACATCGAACGTAATGCTCTTCTGATATTCATATTATCGATTTGCCGATTTACATAGCATTATTTTGAACCTATTTCCCCAGATTCCGAACACGCAATGTAGATTAACGTAACTAATAATCCTACAATACTTTTACTTTCTCACTACTTGTTGTCTCATTCACAACCTTCAGTTTCTTGGTATTAATTGAAGAACTTGTATTTATAATGTGTATCATAAAACTAGAATTATTATCGCAAACATTGAAATTAAACTCTCTTGTGCAATATACAATATACAATATTTAAACCCGCATTTTGATGCATAATCTAAAATATTAGAAGATATTATTTTAAATAATATACATAATATATATATATTATTTTAAATAATATACAATAACTTACATAGTTAAATCAAGAAAATTAGTTTTGTACAGTTTTTTTTTTAGTTATGTATACCCGACGTTAGCTCTATTTAAACAAACCTATGATTAAAATTATTCATCCATGATCAGACTATCGTTTATTCAGTAAATAATGCTATCCATTTTCTTCTGTTTTAAGGTAATTACATGGCAGATTTCAGGTCTATTTCCAGCAAACTGAATGGTCACTAATAGAGTCTCTCCCTTCATTTGAACATCTTAGCTTTCAATTACAGGTTTCTTGTTTCTCTAAAATTAATAAGAATTCTTGCAATTAATTTGTTTCCTGCTTGCGAAACTACCAGCTACTAGTACATGATTGAAGAAATTTAAATATATTTTCTATATTTACCCTTTTTGGATAACTTCCAGAAATACTCATTATTTATAAGGAATTGGAATTCTCTGGATGTTGACCTGTTGATCCATACATTTCTTTCAACCAGTTGTTGATTGTATATTTTCCTTTCTGTCAAATAAATCTTTCAAAATTTAACATCGTAGATTCACACATGCTAACAACCTTTCAATAAGACTGAGAATTCCGAACACAAATGAAGGAGTTTGATTTATTTTGGAAGGCATCTATAATGTTATGCCGTATTTGGGCATATCTTCTAAATTCATGACAAGTAGGTGGCATGACCTATAAATATCAAGCAATGGAATTTTGTATGTGATAACAAGTTGTTCAGCGAACAAGGCTGTCCGTGGCGTCAATTAAAAATGAAGCACGTCTGCTGTATAACTAGATCTCTCTTTGAACAAAGTGTGGTCTTGAGAAAACATGTTAACAGTTTAATTATTTATGAAAATCTGACACTACGGTATGAAGTCGTGAATCTTAGTTTTCATCAAATAAGGAATATTTCTACTCAGAGAAGACAGATTATCGTAGCAGTAGTTAATAAATTTGGCTCTGAAATCATTGCATTACAGCTTGTATCGAGGCGTAAAATATCCTTTTATTTAGAAATGCGTTTCCATCATTTTTCTTCCATACACTTCAACACTCATAGAATCACACAGACACACGCATGGACACACACACACACACCTACACACTGGCACATGTGTATAAATGTGAAGGCATAGATGTTAGTAGTTAGTGTAATTGACTCATGATCATAAAGTTGTGCGTTCGATTCCTCGAACTGTGAGAGCATTGTGTGATACTTCATTTCATGTTGCCTTACTAATGCAGATTTTAGATACATATTGAGTTGTCCGGAAAGTTCGTGTAGATTTTTAAAGGAAAGAAAAAGGTCAATAAATACTTGCCATTACATTTTTAATCAACCAAATATGCACCATTTTGTTGCACAATGCGTCTCCATCTTTCATTTAACTTGAAAATACCCTCTTCCCAGAATTGAGGTTGTTTCATGGCAAATAAGTCAAAAGGTAAGCTACTATAAATCGGCACGAACTTTCCGGACAACCCAATATATACATACATATATGCATACATACATACATGCATACATGCGATGATTGCCTCATCTTGATGCAGTACCCTCTTTGTGGTATTCTATCTATGATATCCATGTTTACAATAGAAGGATTGTGGAAAAGATCTGCAAAGTGTTCTTTCCATACATACATACATACATACATACATACATACATACACACATATACATACATACACATACACATACATACATACACACACATAATACATACATACATAAATACATACATACATACATACAAACATACATACATATGGAAGAATTTACGAATAAAACAACAGACGAAGACAGGTGGCGTAAACAACAAATGGATGTATTAGTTTAACGCTCGGGAATAGAGAAAGTCTTTGATGTTTCGAGCTACGCTCTTCAACTGAAAGGAACAGAGAAAGAACATACATACATACATACATACATACATACATACATACATACATACATACGTACATAGGATATCGAGGACTACAGAATTTTGCCAGACCTTCTTCAGATCTAAATGATGACGGTTAAGACAGTGTTTTCCTTCACAACCTTCCTTCAAAGTAGGTGGCCGATCAAATCTTACTCTAAACTTAAAACAAGAAAGAAACGAACATACATACTGATGTGTTCTTTGTCTGCTTCGGGCGTGTGCATAGGTTTGTCTGTATGTATATCAGAGATATATTAAATAGGTTAACCTATGTCAATACTAAACATACATTCAATCATTCTCTCTTACGACAAAGTCATTGTCCATATCGATTTTTCACCTCTAACGTATTGTACACATTAAATGTTTAATTAATTTCACGCACTATAAATTCACCATTTCCAGTAAGGATACAAATTATTAATATGAATGAATCTAGTTTGAAACTGATGATTATAAACGCAAGCGAATTACTACAGGGTATGTTCATTCAATAGAAAATTCAACACAATGAACGATTACCAACAAAGTTTGTGAGAATACTTTTAAGATGAGCCCTCTACAAAATCTCAAACAACTAGGTACACATCAGAGACCTAACGTGCGGGATATATTTACGCGTAGGAGTGATTGTGTTGTAAGTAGTTTGCTTACGAATCACATGGTTCCGGGATCAGTCCCACTGCGTGGCATCTTGGGCAGATGTCTTCTACTATAGCCTCGGGCCGACGAAAGTGGATTTGTCAGTGGATTTGGTAAACGGAAACTGAAAGAAATCCGTCGTATATATGTATATGTATATATATATATATATATATATATATATATATATATATATATATATATATATATATATATATATATATATATATATATATATACTACATGTGTATAAGGGATGACCACTAGGTGGACATCCAATATGATTTGGATTTTTTTATATGCTAGGCCACTGGGATTTAAATTGAATTAATATTTAATTTATCACCCTATATATATATATATATATATATATATATGTGTGTGTGTGTGTGTGTGTGTGTGTGTGTGTGTGTGTGTGTGTGTGTGTGTGTGTGTGTTTATGTGTTTGCGTATCTGTGCTCCCCCCCCAACATCACTTGACAACCGATGCTAGTGTGTTTACGTCCCCGTATATTTTTCTTTTCCTTGTTTCAGTCATTAGACTGCGGTCATGCTGGAGTACCACTTTGAAATATTTACTTGGAAACATGCAATCCAGTTACTTATATTTTTAAAGCCTGCACTTAGCCTATCAAACTCTTTTTGTTGAGCCGCTAAATTACGAAAACATAAGCAAAATAAAGTTAGTTGACTTTGTGTGAGTATGTGTCTGCATGTAAGTGGGTGCATAAGTGTGTGTGCGTGTATGTGTGTGTTTGTGTGTGCGTGGAATGGGCGTTCTCCGGGCTCCAGACAGGCGATGACAATCATTTAAAAACAGTTTACTGCTATCTTTATAAATTTTGACCTCATTTCACCAGAGAATGGAATTCGGAAACGTGACCAACTGGTTTAATAAAATATATTGATGACAACGGTGTGATGATAGCTGCGCTATATGACACGGACTATTGTAAACTATAAGGACCACACACGCCACGACAATCACACAAAAAACATTCATACTACACATATCCATACTTCAAAAATACATACACATAAGCACCAGAGCAACGCAAACATTAATTCACACAATCTGTACGAATTCACGTATCTATTATACATATAGATAGAAACAGATAATTAGTTGTGAAAAAAAAAGCGCGGAAGCTTATGCATTAGTACGAACGCAAAACCTTTTAGGAGTGGACAGATATATGACATTATATGTATATATACATATATATATATAATGCTGCTGGCCGTGGTGAGAGGGATAACTCCCTTGGCAAACAGGACACAGTCGTGTGTCGATAAGCCAGCTGGAGGAGATGTCCTCCTGGGGCTAAAAGCAACAGTAACATCCACCCCTAGGGGTCAGCCACACTTAAGTGGCAATATACTACACTTTATCGTGCAGTTACTGTTAATACTTCATTTAGAGAATTAACATTGCTTATATATATATATATATATATATATATATATATATATATATATATATATATATGTATATATATATATATATATATATATATATATATATATATATATATATATATATATATATATATATATATATGTATATATATATATATATATATGTATATATATATATATATATATATATATATATATATATATATATATATATATATATATATATATATATATATATATATATGTACATATATACACTTAAATAGACGTGAACAGACTAGAGAGGAAACATGTTGAAAGGTACGTCACGTGAGCAACCATAAAGATATAAATAAACAGATTGCTTAGATACCTACGTATATTTCAGCGGACACAATCAATGGAAAGCCCTTGCCCTGCTAGATGTGATGATTATTAACAAGCCCTTATATACACGGGCACACAACCTTTGAGGCATATATATGCGTTTGTGTGTGTGTGTGTGTGTGTGTGTGTGTGTGTGTGTGTGTGTGTGTGTGTGTGTGTGTGTGTGTGTGTGTGTGTGCGTGTGTATGTGTGTGTCTGTATCCATGTACAAGTTAAGAATCGCGCATCCACGAATATAGACACACATCACCACAAGCTTCCAAGAGTTATCTTTGCAAAATAGAAGACAGAAATATTGACTGTTCTCAGAATTTAAGTATTAAACCCCGTCTCTCTCTTTCTCTCCCTCTCTTTCTCTCTCTCTCTCTCTTTCTCTCTCTCGCACATGCACACACACACATACATGTACCCGATACAGACATACAAACATCACTCTGTATACACTTATGTATATGATTATAAATGAATGTTTGTCTGTGAACATAACTGTGCTTGTGACTGCGTGCGTGTGTATATATATATGTATGTGTGTGTGCTCGAATATATCTGTATTGTGTTCTCATATCCTCACACATCAGGATCCCAGACAGTTTCTAACAAACGTGGAGCACAAGAAAAAACAATAAAAATTACAAAACAAGCGAATACAAAATCAACACATTTTTGCATACAAGCCCATCATTATACCAGTGTCACCGATATCGTTCAAACTGAAACATGTCTAATTTCACGTCCCTACGTACTACAATATTTACTTATGGCTGTCATGAAAAGGTGAAATGATAACATGATAATATTCTGTGTTGTAACTGGTGAAACATACACACATGAATGCATACATACATACATACATACATACATACATACATACATACATACATATGTATATATTTGTGTGTGAGTATATATATATGTATAGATAAGTACGTATGAATTTAGCTTGTGGTGTAGTGGTTAAGATATTGAACACACGACCGCGAGGTCATGATTTCGATTCATGGACTGGACGATAAGGAGTGTTCTTGAGCAGGGGACTTCATTTTCTTTGGATCCATTCTAGTTTACTGAAAATGAATTTCGGTTGAGTGATAATGCAGCCTTGTGTTCCTCCGGGAATAATGCAGCATTTCAATGTATATGATTTGATGAGTGGTGAGAGACCCGGGATGGTGCCTTTGCCAGCTTTCGATTATATACGCGTGTGTACAAAAGCCATGTTACATTCTACCAAGCATGTCTACATACATAGTAATAAGCTTCGCTATGTATACATACATGCTCACACAAGCACTCAATCATACAAACACACATATACACACGCGCGCATGGAGGCACAAGCACACACACCAATATATATGTATGTTATTCACTAAAAATGCAATGTACGTATATGCTATTTACTCTATGCAACCATATTCCAAACTATACAAAATTAACATCAATCTGTTAATAGATTAGTGACTGAGTTAACAGATAAAGCTTCCATTGCTGAATACAGTATAAGACCACACAAGTCAGTCGTCAGAGTATTTCTGTTTTATCACTCAACACGATATCTATATCTATATATATATATATATATATATATATATATATATATATATATATATATATATATATATATATATATATATATATATATATATATATATATATATATATATATATATATATATATATATATATATATATATATATATATATATATATATATATAACTTTCTTTTATTTTTTATTATTTCAGTCCATAGACGGAAGATGGAAGATACGAGAATGTTTATTGTTCACTACAAATGTTTCGGCCCATGTAGCATCGATCCCTCACGCGCAGGATACTTAACAACTGGTTTATGAGTAGCCCTCGGTGTAGATATGGCTCCACAAGTGATTACAAGATGTATCTCGTTAAAATAACGTATGTGATCCTCAAAGAGACAAATACACAATACAGCGAAAAAAGTATAACTGTTGTTAAGTATTATATTGATGTATAAGCTACCTCGCTTACGTTGTATGTCAAAATGTACACTCGCTCGTACAAGCTTAACTGAAGATATAGCCATAAGCACACACGTGGTTTGACGTATATACGTTTAGGTATTTAAGGTAAATTATGGTTATTAATTTGGTTAACGATTACTTAAACTCATTCCCACTGCATTGTCCGAAAGTACATTTATAAGCATACAAGCATCTCCACAGTCTTTCAGAAATTATATTAATGAACTTCTTATTGGTCCACAAAATAGGCAGGGATCCCCGGAGAAATGTCTGCATCTCCTGCCTGTCTTATTATGGATAAAGTTATATCATGTTTAATCTAATTCTGTTTAAGTTGCCACACAAAATCAGCCAAAGATGTCGAATGCCACGAATCAGTCGTTGCTCCAGTATAAGCGCACGGTCCTCCCCCTGTGTGTACAGTACCTTTACATACAACATTGTTACTCATACAGAGGTTCATCAATGGGCATTTTATTTTTCCCTCCATGAGCATTTATGTTACATATACAGCAATTGTTGAATGACAAAAATAAATGTAATAACAGGGCCTCAGTCGCTATGACTGTGCTTAAACTAGAAGGAATGATGAGAGCCTAACATGCTTCAAGTTAGTCTCACGGAACCAAAATATACACAGGAGGTGGTGTAATGTTATGATTTTTGAGAGATTTTCCCTGCCTGATTCCATTTTATTGTTTGATCGTTATCATTTTTTACTGTGTTCTTAAGAAATACAATATAACATGTACGCCTGGTTTGATAATTTCTTTATTGTATTACGAATGTTATTAAATTCTGAGTTACATAAATGTAGAAACACAACAACGATTTTTCTTTCGGTATCAAGATGTGATTTCAATGTATGTTATTCTTATATTATATGGTTATATTTGATAATATTTATTTAGATGTTTCCAAGGACCAATTTCCACAAAAGATGAAGGCATTGTTGATGCTGATAATAAACATGATATACACATATAAATATATAAATACCTATATATTTATACAAGAGTGTCCACTTATAAATTTTTTCGGTGTTTGATTTTCTCTACATATATCCATGTATATATCAACATTTGTATATATATATGTAGGTATGTATATGTGTGTAAGAATATGTATGCAGTTATAGTGTATGTATGTAGCTATGTATATGTGCGTATTAAGCCCAGGCATATCCATCTATCTGTCTAACAATCAATCTAACTATCAATCTATCTACGTAGCTATCAGTCAACCACATTCTCCCTCGCTTTTTATGTATATATCTGTGTGTGTTTGTGTGTGTGTGTGTGTGTGTGTATATGTGTGTATATGTATGTATGTGTGGTAAGAAGCTTGCTTCCCAAGAACTGGGTCAGGGTTCAGTCTCACTGCGTGACAACTTGGGCCGGTGTCGTCTGCTATAGCCATGGGCAAACCAAA
>NC_142936.1:12877903-12887903 GCF_046866305.1 Octopus bimaculoides | reverse complement strand
TTCAACAATTAAACACCTTTTTATTGCGACCTATTATACACCTTTAAGGCTGCATCTGCAGGAGAGAAAAAGAAACAATAAAATAAAAAGTGCCCACGTCTACATATCTCAGACATTAATGTTATGTAAATGTTAAAAAGAAGTATGTTCAAGCCGATAAAATGCTTAGAAGTTTTGCTCTCAACATTATACTCTGAGTTCAAATGCCGTTGGGGGTCGACTTTACCTTTCGCCCTTTCGAAGTCAGCTGAACATTTGGATTGATGTAAATGACTTAACTCCTGCGCCGAAATTTGAATCCAGTATTTCTCGCTACTCAAAAAGAAATCACGCAGCATCGGCTCAAGTTTTCAATCTGTTAAAAGGAAGGACAGATTTGATGACGCAGTGGCAGTTACACTATAGCAAACAAATACACACCATCACAGCTTTAACCTTTTTGCTCACATATTTAAACAATCAGAACAATAACAACAACAGTAATGAAATAAGGATCGAAGGAACATAAACCATGAAAGTGTTCGGTTTTTCCTTTCTTTCTTCTCTGTCTAGTAGTAAGCATAGAGAAATTATGAAGCACATATGTCATTATATAGGAACCGGAATTCAACCAATATTTATATGAATATACTTTTGAAATGTCGAGAATAAATGCCTACAGCAAATATGAAAATATTAAATCTGAATGGAATTGTCCTGTAGCCCCATATCAAATTATATCACACGATAATATTAATATAAAACATGAGATCTTGGCCTTATTTCTGAGTATATCACGCCATGATATTAATATAAAACATGTGTTCCTATCTTTTGTATACATAGATGCAAGACATATCTATGTATGTTTTCAAATTTAATCTAACTGAATGGATATCTAAGTTACGTGAACTGACGTAAGCACGATACATTATATGCAGGTGCCTTCGGGATTTTTTTTTTCTGTATAGTGTATTATTTAAACAAAAAAAAAAAATTATTTAGTTATATATACATTTATACGTAATATATAAAATATCATTCATAGCTAACTTGTACAGGAAAAAATATTTTGTAAAAAGTAGCAGCGTTGTGGATTCTTTTGAAAATCTATACCAAATCAAACGGTTTAGGTCACGGAAGAAGGAAAATAATAACACGCACACACACGCACAAGCGCGCACACACACATGTATACAAACATCTTCCTCTTTCTCACTACAAATATACATACGTAAATACATATCATATATAAATATATATATATATATATATATATATATATATATATATATATATATATATATATATATATATATATATATATATATATATATATGTGTATTATATATATATATATATATATATACATATATATATATATATATATATATATATATATATATATGTATTATATATATATATATATATATATATATATATATATATATATATATATATATATATATATATATATATATATATATATATATATATATATATATATATATAATACATATATATATATATATATATATATATATATATATATATATATATATATATATATGTATATATATATATATATATATAATACACATATATGTATATATATATATATATATATATATATATATATATATATATATATAATACATATATATATATATATATATATATATATATATATATATATGTATATATATATATATATATATATAATACACATATATATATATATATATATATATATATATATATATATATATATATATGTGTATTATATATATATATATATATATATACATATATATATATATATATATATATATATATATATATATATATATATGTATTATATATATATATATATATATATATATATATATATATATATATATATATATATATATATATATATATGCAACAAATTGTACATGTGTATGCGTACGTGTAAGAGTGTGTTATATATTATTAGTATATCAGTTCTTCGTGCAAACATGTATTGGCGCAGAGCCTCTTGTTCTTTTAAGTAGAGATGAATATTTTTTTAATATTTGTGCGTGACAAGAAAAACATCATATGTTGCAGGAATAGAAAAATCGGAAATATTGGAGTCAGATATTATATATGTAACATTTTCATTTCATTCTAATTGTTTTAAACTGTTTAATTTGGAAGAAAAATTGCATTAGTGAAGAATACAATATATATCCTATCTGTGCTAGGATTTGTGTTATTTTCTTCTTCAAATTTCATATAAAAAGCAGATACAATACATTGCAGCGTGCATGATGGGCACAGAATTACAGGACTATATATACAGACATGACTATATACTTATATATATATATATATATATATGCAAACACACACACACACACACACACACACACACATACACATATATATGTATGTATGTATGTATGTATATTTAGCAGGCATGTGATTGTGCTAAAAAAACTATGGTATTTCAGGCTCAGCCCCATTGCGTGGCAAAGCGGGCAGTAACCCCAGGAACAACTAATGTCCTGCGACCCAATTTAGAAAATGGAAATGTACGGAAACCATTCAGGTGTTTTGTCGAAAGAAGACCTAGAGAATAACTACCAAATATCTAAATATTCCCTAGTGACAATTTGTTCGATGTGTCCCTTCAAGGAACACCCCCACATACAGCTTGGTTACTGGCCAATAACTAAAAAGAATATATACATATATATATATATATATATATATATATATATATATATATATATATATATATATATATATATACATACATATATATATAGTAGAAACAATAGCAGCACGGAATCGTGAATAATATTTGTCACCTAAATGTGGCGGAGCCATACGTGATGATGCTTTTGTTGTTTATAGGCCCCGGAAGTCATGTCCTCCAACTGGCTAACGAAACACTGTGTCCGATTAGTATTTGCGAAGGGAAATAATCGTTCTTATCCCTAGCCTTACGTGATACACACAGCCCTGGGTTTCTGGGTTATAACCCGTTATCAGTGTGTGATAATCAACAGCTAGCTATGGGAGCTCATTCCAAATGCAAAATACCATATTCTTTTTCCAGTGACAAGCTGTCACTGATCTAGAAAAAGGAGAATCTAGCAATAATAAATCTCTGAGCGATTCCGTGCTACTACTGTTTATTCCTCGCTCTGATGATTTCCTTTCGCAAATACTAATCGGACACAAACAGTATGTTGTTAGCCAGCTGGAGATATCTTCCTGGGGTTATAAACAACAGTAGCATCGTCCCCTAGGCGTCCGCCACATTTAGGTGGCAAATATACTTCACTATATATATATATATATATATATATATATATATATATATATATATATATATCGATGTATGTTAACATATTTTAGTTCTTACAAGAAAGAGTACTCAATACACGGCGTCGATTTTATTGTTTATTCAAAGTGAATTCGTTATTGCACTTGATTCCTTAGAAGAGAATATTTCGGTTTGAGGACTTTTTAAATATTCTTTCCTTTTAGTGAAATCTAATACTGTACGCTTTGAGTCAATTAAATCTATTACTGTGACTATATTTAGTTTGTTTCATTAAGCATTTTGGTTTATTGTAGTTATAATGAAGCATTGTATTTGGTTGCCATTGTTCTGTTTCCCAATTCTTTACTTGTATTTTCAAAATGTTGCTGCTTCTTATTTGTAGTTTCCTTTGCAGACGATTGTTTTTAAATGAAAATTAAACCGGCATCAAAAACGATATTTCAGTTTCAAATACATTCACACTTCTATATGTTGTACACACACACACACACACATACACACACACACACACACACACACACACACACACACACACACACACACACACGCATATATATATATATATATATATATATATATATATATATATATATATATATATATATACATTAGTACTGCTACTACCTACTACCTGCTGCTAAGCCCAAGCAAAAGTAAAGAAGAGAGACAGACAGGCAGAAAACAACGAAACTGTCCCTTGCATTTGAAAAATGTGCAAATATAAAAAAATATATATATGTGTGTGTGTGTGTGTGTGTGTGTGTGTGTGTGTTTGTGTGTACATATATATTCATACACAAAAACACTTAACCACATCTACACGAAGACATTCAAAATAAATACATAAACTTTCAAAGATATACGCCTGCGATTATAAATACATAGGTAAACACATATTATGACATATACGCATGAATATACACCATCTCGTAACGCAAGTAGAATCATTCTGAGACCTATAATAATACAAACACAGCAAAATTGTACCTAAATAAAAAAAAGAGATGGAGAGAAGCATATCAGGGAGATTGCTAAAGAAGTAGAAAATGCTATTCAACAATATCATGATTGGAACAACACGGCATTTGAATAGATAATGCATACTATTTTATAGATAAGAAGATATGCATAAAAATTTGTAAGAAATTAGATGAAAAATAAAATAAGACATGACAAGGTGAAAGATTGAGATAAATGAATGGAGTATCAACAAATATATTGTGAAATGATGCGAAATAAGAATCTGAAAAATATGAATTAGGAAATATATAATTTGAATATAATAATAACATTGAGAAATTTTGATCAATGCATGCACAATAGCTATAGTTATTTAAATATATATGCACAAGATATTAGAAACATTCAGAGGGAAAGAATTATAGGTGAATAGCTGTAGTTAGTGAAGTTATCGTTAATACATATACATTGAAACGTCAACAGTTATACTAGAAGTGGTTAATTGTTGATCGTATGGAAGTTGTACATACATTCATGTATATATATACACATGAATGTATGTACGTATGTGACTATGGTTGTATGAATGTATGCATGCATATATTATATATATATATATATATATATATATATTATCTCCCTTATACCGGAAGAAATCCCTAATTACCTCCCCCTATCTAGAACTCTTTTTTTCACACGGGAGCGAACACATGTTACGATGAAGTAGAGAAATTTGAAAAGACAACACGAAACCGGTTATTTCTCCAAATTCAATGTTTATATACCAAAAAATTTTATAAAATTTTTATGACATAATTTAAATATATACTTTAACCATGTAACACAAGCCTTCTGTAGTTTTTTCATTCTTGTTTATCTTTTATACAGCCAACCACGTGCTTTCACATACCAACTTTCTCACCTATATATATATATATTTATATATATATATATATATATATATATATATATATATATATATATATATATATATATATATATACTATGTGTTTATGCTTCAACGAGTAGAAAAGCATTTGTTCAGCTGAGTGAGTAAAGATAATCTTATAATTTGAAAAATTTTCAAATCTTGTAAATACAGCTCCCCAGGTTTTCGTGGTCGAAAGAATAATCTATTCCTCCATTTATCAATATGAAAACACGTGAAATACAATGTCTAATGAATGTGGTAACAATGCACGAAGTAAGATAAACTGAAATTATTTCTACGTATGCATAAATCTAATATGTACTAATAGAAGCACATGCCATCGCGCCGGAAGACAAAACATAAATAGATTAATAAATGAACGACAAAGGAAAATATCTTCCGATTCAAAAATTTGTTAGTCACGAATATTTGTCTTCTATGGAATAGTCTTTACCGCAACAATAGGCATCATACAAACAAACTGTGGGGAAACTTCCCACAAGTGCTAGACTTGCTAAAAGTGCTAAGAATTATAATCTTCCGTCTAACAAAATGTAAAAGAACACATTCAATAAGCTGTTCCTTCAGACCCTTTGCCTGAGGTATAGACGGGATTCGCATAACAGAAGTACCGTTGTTCGTAGTTCTGTCTGATATAAGATGACCTGGAGCTAAACATCATCATTCTCGTCATCGTCACTGCTATCGTTTCAGTTGTCATCAATATCAACATTAACAAGAGCGACCGAATAAAACAGTCATTGCTTTAAAAAAAAGGTACGTTTGATATTTATCTTTTTATGTTTGAGACTAGCTCAGATTATTTTGAATAAAATATACAATTGATTGTTTTCACCCAATTATTTGTATTAATTTAATCAAATTGGTATTTGGAGAGAAAAAAAAGGATAATGACATGAGAAAAATGACACGAAAAATTGGCAACCAATAAATATTGCCAACCATCAATTTTCATGAAATATTTCTACCTCATTTAAAATCAAGGTTCGTAAATAAGGTGAAAGGGATTATGTGATTATGTCGATAGAAATACTACACATATACCCTATATTTTTTCTACTCTAGGGTCAAGGCCCGAAATTTTGGGGGGAGGGGGCCAGTTGATTAGATCGACACCAGTACGCAACTGGTACGTAATCTATCGACCCCTAAAGTGCTGTGTCTGCGCTTGTGTGCGTGTGTCTGAGCTAGTGTGAGTCCGTCTGTGTGTAAATATGTTTCCGGGCGTGACGAGAGTGCGCATAAGCGTGTATGCATTTATACGTGTGTATGTGCGTGAATACGTGCGTGTATCAATGTGTGGTCGAGAATATTGGGAGTATTTATGTCACAGACAACAACATAGGGCTGCCTTTTTTTTTATTCACTTACCCTGTGTGCGAACTAAATTTAAGTCCAAACGAGATACACCTTGTCTTTTATACAACGACACTGTACATAAAGAAATAGTATTAATATATACGTGTAATAATAAGGGAGAATCTACATAGCTGCGCTTCAATAGCGCAAATCGCTCGGTGCTGTCTTAAAATGTTCCATTCTAACAATGGTTTTGAAACTATTTATTTTACATAAGCACTACTTATATGTAAAGCTCTATTTTCATAAGTTCCAGCATCTTTTATTCCAAGTTGAACATACATATGTGCATAATTATATATATATATATATATATATATATATATATATATGGGAGAATATACAAAAAATAACAACAGACGAGGACAGGTGGTGTAAATAACAAAAGTATATATTAGTATATATTAGTATATATATATATATATATATATATATATATATATATATACATATTTATACATATTATATCTAAATACATATACTTTCCTACATTCATATATGTGTATACTTATCTAAATTCATATGTATCTAAAACATACAATTATATATATATATATATATATATATATATATATATATATATATATATATATATATATATATATATATATATATATATATATATATATATATATATATATATGCATGTATATATATATATATATATATATATATATATATATATACAGCATAAGTATAAAACTTGCTAAAATTCAAATGTGCATTGGCAGACTGCAATAAATTGTCTGGGTCTTAAAGCAGAGAGCTAAGTCAGAGATATATTAAATCCTTGTGAATTGAAACCTGTTTTACCAAAGATATATTCAGAAATGTTACATATCATTTCATACTTGACTGGAAGACATAAGACATAAAGTTTTTATTTTGATGAATCATTTATCATACAAAACATTAGGCATATCGATTCAATTATTGATTTTGTAACGAAATAAAATATAATACGTCGGCTATGTATGTCAACCATTCTTTACACCATATATCTTCAACACACTTGACTGCAGCCATTTACTCGGGCTCTTTAACCATATATGTACACACACACGCATATATAAATATATATATATATATGTACACATATATGAATAAATATATATATAAATGAATATTCCTATATATCAATACACACACACACACATATATATATATATATATATATATATATATATATATATATATATGTATGTATGTATGTATGTATGTATATATATTGACTGTATTGATGTTTGTTTTTCTCCAAGAACGTAAGATGATATGTATACATAACCTAAGTATACATTAAATTTCACAGAAGGAAATACGATAAGCTTTGACGGAATAGAACTATGCGTCTCTTAATAGTGTCTGTCTTGTGATCTTCGTTTCTGGGTCAGTTCATCTAGAATTCTTTTACAAAGACCTCCAAGATGGAAGATTTGTTTCTTTTAAATATCGTACGAGATGGAAAAACTTAGAAAAGTAAATAATGTTGTATTTCTGTTTTGTTTTTGTTTGGTTTATAACAACAAAACTATTCGAGCGAAATTGTCTTATTAATCGAATTGTCGACCACGACGGCATTAGGATTCACATTCTAGAAACACGTAATCAAATTTTATAAGTCACACTGGTGATTCGTTCGCCCGCCACAGTTCTATATAAAGTGATAATGTCTAAAATTAGACAATGCTCAGAAATGTATGATAATGTTGTAACGGATTCACTCAATATGTATATATATAAATTAAATAATGAGGGTAGAAATTGATATTAATCAATTAAAACCAGTGGCTTAGCATATTTAAAAAATCCGAAGATTAATATTATATTACATCCAAAATTAAGAGGAATGACCACCAAAGTGGACTCCTATACGGTAGATATAGACATCAAATCGCCTAACCACAAAGGATATGTTCTCAAGTAAAACATTTCAGCAATACACCAGACTTTGAAAATGAGCAAGACAAATGAAAATATACGAAATAAAAAACGATTCGTGGTTAGGCGATTTGACGTCTATACCTATACATATAGGAGTCCACTTTGGTGGTCATTCCTCTTAATTTTGTGTATATATATATATATATATGTATTGTGTATGTATGCATTGCGTGGTTTCTGTTTTTTTTTATGTGACACTACTACTGTCCGATGGTGTAGCGAATTGTGGATCCAGCTACAATTTGAACTTAAAAGGTGAATAGATTTTTCTCCGAAAATTGATTGAGTTCGTGACCCCACTATGTGTGTTTTACTGATATAAGATACCAGTTTCGGCCGGTGAGCTAGCAGAAGCGTTAGTATGCCGAGCAAAATGCTTAGCGACAGAATGCTTAGTGTACGACTTTAGACTCTGAGCTCAAATTCCATTGACGATGATCTTTGCTTTCACCCTTTCATGGGTGATAAAATAAGTCTCAGTTGCACCCTGGGGTCGATGTAATCGACTTAACTTATCCACTCCCTCGAAACTGCTTGCTCTGTACCAAATCAATATAATGTACCAATTATATGTTCGCTCTACCATGTTTTGTCAGCCTTTGCGTTTTTTCACCTAAATATCTGCTTCAAGACATTATTTAAGCAATTGAACTATTAGTATATAATTTCATCGAAAAAATTTCATTACTAAATTTTGACTTTTGAGATTCCAACATTTTTCATATTTTGGTGTTTTGGCGGATTTTATTTTATTTTAATCGTTTCTTTTTTGACATGTTTTATCTATTAAGATATTTCTTGAAAGAGCGTTATGTTTCACTCGAAGCATTGTAATGTCTGTTAAAGAACGTATCAGGATAATTACCCACCCTAGAGCAATTACCCCACCCCCATAGGACAATTCCCCACCCCCGACGATAACTACTCCCTAGAACAATTACACCCCTTGGTTAATTAACCCTCTCTAATATATTAAGAAGTTTTAAATTATCATGTGTTGTCCTCAGGGGTAAGTGTCCATAGGGAGTAAATGTCCTAGACTCGTTAATGACATAATGTTTTAAAATATTGGAACTCAACAACTACTACTGTGCATGGCAGTCTGCTACAGATATTACTTCTTTTAACTAACTACGGCAAGAAATACACCAATCTCTCAACGCTTTTCGTCACAACACACTAGAATAACCTGAAGATAAAAACACATTTTCCTGACCTCTTTGACTATTTTCTTCCTTCTTTAATGAACCTATTTATAGAATCATTGAACAGCTTATGTAAGATAATGCAACATGTATTTTTTTTTATTTCCTAGACCTTTTATATCATACATATATTTTTTTTCGAATTGTTCTTTTTTTTTAATAGTTCAGCGTATTTCTTTTTGTTGTCATTAATATTTATAGCCTGTATATGTTTGCATATATAATAAGTAGAAAATACAACGGAAGAAACATTTACAATGTTTTTATTGTCATGTAGTTCTAGAA
>NC_142936.1:12850403-12872903 GCF_046866305.1 Octopus bimaculoides | reverse complement strand
ATTTCAGCCAATGTTCCTATTGTAAGAAAATATTGTTGTTGCTGTAGAAAATATATTGTTATTACTCTCATTATTACTACTACGATTAGGCGGTGAGCTGGCAGAATCGTTAGCACGCTGGAGAAAATGCTTAGCGATATTTTGCCGGTCGCTACGTTCTGAGTTCAAATTCCGCCGAGGTCGACTTTGCATTTCATTCTTTCGTGGTCGATAAATTAAGTACCAGTTACGCACTGGGGTTGATGTAATCAACTTAATCCCTTTGTCTTTCCTATGTTTAGCCCCCTGTGGGCAATAAAGAAATAAGAATCGTTAGGACGCTGCAAGAAATGCTTACCGATATTTCGCCGGTTGCTACGTTTTGGGTTCAAATTCTGACGAGGTCGACTTTGCTTTGCATCCTATCGAGATCGATAAATTAAGTACAAGTGAAACGCTGGGTCGATGTAATCGACTCGTCCCCTGTCTCAAAATTTCAGTTCTTGTGCCTATGATAGAAAGGATTATTACTACTACTATTTTTACTGGAAATAGTTGTTGTTGACAATGTAGAATTTTTCTTTGGTTGTTGTTAACACCATCATCGCCATTTTGACTATCGTTAACGTTTCAAAAATCAGCATTTATGTTCCTGCACATGTATATACTCGTTGAACTGTTTAAATTAATCTAAAACCGTTTATTAAAGCCATTTTTTTGTATGCATCACATCCTACGCTGTTACAGCCAGCTGTGTTCAGATGCAAAAGCACCAGATTATAGATGTTTTGAGAGTTTTCCTCACCAATCGTCTGCTTATTAGGAGAGAAACATGTTTACGTATTTCAGCTTAGCTATATCGATGTCGGATGTGGAGAAGCAACACTGTTAAACAACCCAATGAGAATCTTCAGTCTATACTGCTTCTATCTATCTATCTATCTATCTATCTATCTATCTATCTATCTATCTATCTATCAATCTATCTATCTATCTACCTATCTATCTATCTATCTATCTATCTATCTATCTATCTATCTATCTATCTATATATCTATCTATCTATCTACATTATGTGTGCGTGTGTATGCGTAGGCATATGTAAGGAGATGCCGTGTTATGCATTCAAGAAAAGGGTTCCAATGTATTGCCTGGAACGTTTCAACGCGTGTAAATTTGGAGAAAGTTTAATGTTAATATTCACACTAATTATTATGAAGGTGATGATGAGAACAGCAGTAAAATCTACTAATTATTGACGTAGTAGTAGTAGTAGTAGTAGTAGTAGTAGTACTAGTAGTAGTAGTACTAGTAGTAGTAGTAGTAGTAGTAGTAGTAGTCGTAGTGTTGGTAGTAGTGGTAGTAGTAATCATCGTCGTCGTCGTAGTAGTAGTAACATCAACGATAATGCACCTGATTATATTTACATCCATACGAAGTTTGAGATGTGCACACACTCGGATGCATATATATATATACAAATCCATATATGTGTATATGTGTGTATATGTGTGTATTCACACAGGCACACACATGTATACATACTCGTGTACACACACATGTGTGTAAGTGCACACGTATCAATATTGGCATGTACATTATTTACATTATTTACCTTTGACGGATATTTGTCCTCATCTTGTTTGTTGTTAACACAACGTTTCGGCTGATATACCCTCTAGCCTTCATGAGCTGTCTTGGGGAAATTTCGAACCTGGGTTCTCATTTCTAAGGTATTTTTCGATGTTATTATTATTATTATTATTATTATTATTCAGGATACTGCCTGGAATCGAACTCGGAATCTTGGGGTTAGTAGCCCGCGCTCTTAAGCACTACGCCAAACAAGATGAGGACAAATATCCTTCAATTGTAAATAATGTAAATAATGTACATAATTCCTCATCTCTTAAATATAGAACTGTATTTGCATGTATATCCGTATGCCTGAAGTATATTATGTTAAGCTGGGAAATATTGTTCCGGGGCGGGATAAAGATAGTGAATAATGTATTGGGAAAATCATCCTATCCGTTCACTAAAATCATTCAATTAGGCTAAAAGCAGCGTTGAATTATAATAGCATCCAGACAAAAAATGTTAAACGCACCAAGAACACGAAAAGGTGGTGAAAACTTCCTTACATTAAGGGTATCCCGAAAGGCCAATTTCGGGGCCCAGCCTTCTGGGTCCTTTTACAAAGGTTAGTAAAACTGAAGAACTGCTGTAATAAGTGTGTGAATATGAGACGGCCATTTGTTGATTAACATCAGAGTTATCTGATCTTGTATTTTCATTTACCCAAAACCAGGGACTTTTCAGATCACTCTCGTACGTTTGGTTAGCCAGTTGTAGAGCATAGAACAAATTATACAATAGTTTACTAATTATAAAACCATGCTTAATAACAGTTTGCAGGCTATAAGTTTCATCTAATAAAGCATCCGTGCGAGATTATGAGTATGTGAGAGACAGACAAAAATCGAGTATCAATACGATTATCGATGGTATACCTCTGTTTTAAGTTAGCATCCGAGCAAAACCGATAAAGACGTTATTGTTTCCAAATGTCTCTTGTTAAAAAAAGATATATTAGCCTTCCAAAATTCCACTAGTAATGTTATAACATCAGATAAATGCTTCCTGTTTACGCTTATGTTTGCAGTGCGTCCATTTAATAAAGTCACTCAAAAGAATTATGAATAATGCGCAGATTATTCTTGCATTCTTCACTCATAGATGCTGATTCCCCAGTCTCCATATATTCATTATTGCACACGTAGTACATACACTTATATACATAAAGGTATGTGTGTGTGTGTGTGTGTTTGGCGTATGTATAAATATATGGATATATTTATGCTGTTACGACGGGATCCCACATCCACTCATATGTAGTTTATGGGTGGAAGAATTAGTGGAAGAAACATGCCCAATGTGTTGTGCAGCGGGACTAAACTAAGGACTAAGTGCCTGCAAACCGAACCTCTTAACCACGCAGCTTCGCCTGCTCTTATATATTTATGTGCATGTATGTGCGAGCATGTGTTCATGTGTGTATGTGTGCGAATGTGTGTGTGTTTGACTTTGTGTATGTGTGTATATGAAAGATTGTCCGTGTCTACAGTAAAACGAACGTTGTGAAAAGTAATCTCCATTCGTTAAGTTTCATGTAACAAAAAATATTATCGTCGTTCTTTGCTCTATTTCTTTTCTTCGTGATTATGAACCATTGAATATGGCATGTTATTGGCCATCATGCAATTCAGGTGATGTTTCATTTCTTTCTTTATTGTACGTAACGTATAAATCTTGTATCATTATTCCAAAGATAGACAATATATATTATAGTTTTAAATGAAACATTATACTCTCCAGTCAGAAATTGTATTATTGTTTTCGAATGAATAAGAGCATGTGAAATAACCTTATACCAGAGTAATTGTCTCGTAGTCTATATGTTTGCTTTTGTACAAATAATTACATTACTTTTCAATTATTCGACCGAAGGATTATTTGACGGACTTCATTCACTTTTCTTCATATTTGTTCTATTAAAAGCGAGAGTCGATCGCTGTGTATCCATTGGCAATGCTCTGTGGATTAGTATCATTGCAGCAGTTTCCAAACTTATTGTAAATTCAGGTCACATTACTAAAACTGCTAAAGACTTTCTGAGAAAATATTAACGATATATATATATATATATATATATATATATATATATATATATATATATATATATATATATATATATATATATATATATATATATATATATATATATATATATATGCTACAAATACAGTTTCTGTGCGATCATTTCAACATCAAAAATGAGTAGCTATACCTTCTTCAAAAACCACTCCACTACTCTATAATAATTTGAACAGAGTATCGACTAAGGGTCATCATTATATTCCAGAAGACCCCTCGAGACTATGATATTTAGACAAAGAAAAATGTTCTGAGAATCTGCAACGATCCCGCTTTTCGCGCTGTATTTTATGCAATTGGCTACTGCATGTCCTATTAAGAATTACGGATTCATGAATGCATATATGTATGTGTGTGTGTTTTATTAAGGAAATCTATATCAGTGTGTACGCGTAAGTGTACGCGTGTGCATGCTCGTGTATGCGTGCGTGTGTGCGGGTGAGCATTACGGTAGATTAGGTTTTAAGATTCAATTGTGTCTACCCTTGACAACCAGGTATAGGAACTAATACATATAGGAAATTGGGAGTAGCGTGCTATGCACTAAATATTGCGTAATATATACACCTATATGTATGAACATATACGTGTATTATATTTATATATGTATATAAATAAATATATTTATATATAATGTATATTGTATTTATATTTATATACATATACATTCATATATATATATATATATATATATATATATATATATATATATATATATATATATATATATATATATATATATATATATACATATATACTATATATATATGTATATATATATGTACACACACACACACACAGCCAGACACACACACACGCACACACACACACGCACACACACACACACATACACACACACACACACACACACACACACACACACACACACACACACACACACACACACATATATATATATATATATATATATATATATGTATCTATTACTCTGCATGCATTTTTCAGTGAATTGTTTCGTTTTGTAACCCTTTCTCTGTCTTTCATTTACGTTCATTGCTGATTTCACTGAGAATCCAATCAAATTCTCACGCCATAAATTGGCATGCATCCATTTGAAAACTCAAACTAGTAAACGCCTGAGCTTATGTGAAATCTTATTTTCTGGTGAAAAAAAAAATACGTGTGGATATCACTATCAAATCCCCTCTGCATTATAGAAATATCGTTGTTACGAAGGTCGTTTCAAACTTTTAAGAATATTACTCTTTTATGAGATTGCAAACAGAAATAGATATTTAAATAAAAGAAAGGCAAAACAACAGGAACGGCAGTGACATTAATGGAATCTCAATTTTATGACAAACGGAAAAGGAAAAGTGAACACACCTACAACGATGATAATCCTTAACAGTATTTCGTCCGTCTATACGTTCTGAGTTCAAATTACACTTAGTTCGACTTTGCCTTTCATCCTTTCGGGATCGATAAAAGAGTACCACTTGAACACACATACATTTATATATATAAGGGATAAACATTATTTCGTTTGCTATGTCGTATACATAAGGTGTTCGTTTTGGTAAGGTGAGGATTTTGTTTATTTTTATATATCTGCACCATATTATAATGATTATCGAAAGCTAGTTATTATTTTAGTAATCGTGAAATCGTTCGATATATAGTTGAGTTTGTTTTTTTAAAAAAGGTTGTTTTTTTAAGAGTTGCTTTTCCTCGCATTCGGTAAAAATTTGTTTATTAAGGAAGTCTAGTGTGTGGCATTATTCTGTAGTAATGCCCTTATATAAATATAAATAAATATATATATGTGTGTGTGTGTGTAGGGGGTGTTTGTATGGACAAGAATCTATGCTTGCGTGTGTGTGTTTACCTCTATGTAAAAGCATAGCTGTATCAGCTTTCGTTTTCATTCCACTCAGTCATGCTTCGCATGCCTCTACAAAGAGCCATCCAGTACAGTTTATATGTAAGTACACCCACGGTTTACGTGTTCGATATGCTATAAATAGCAGCCATTTTTCTTCCATTGCAAAGCAAGTATACTTTATAATACAAAATTAACTGTAACTTTAAGTGTAATGATTAATGTCTCGAAGTAATATTTGTGGAATTATGGGTTGGTTCTTCCTTTTCTATCATGCATCTGCGACAACAAAAGTGTTGACGCCAATAAGCATGGCATTTTATAAACAGGATTTAATTCAATGATTTCAACCAATCAAATCACTTGCTGCTACACACACATGAAATTTTCTCCGAACGGATTCGCATACTCGTACGCCCTAATTCTTCCTACACATACAGCTGCACATTAAAATGCACAATATACGCAAACATAGAGGAACACGTATAGACGCTCATATAGAGATACATAAAGACAAACACAGAAATACACAGCTTCCCAGATAGACTAACAAACATGCACAAATGCATATATGTCAACACCGATCTACACAGATTTATATTTTTTGTGTCGACGGCTTCATTATTCAAGGTATGCTTTATTTGAGCGCTGGGTATGTTTTACGAGTAATTATAAGAGCGTGTCAGCTTAACAAACAATATTTTAAAATTGAGTTTCTGTCAACAATACATAAATTTTTCCCTTGATGGTACTGGTGGATCGGATCAAAAGATATTTATATCATTCTCACGCTGACACATGAACATGCACACACATTTAAACATAAACAGAACATACACCACAACAATACAACGTATACAGACACACACTCACGCAAAGCATACAAACACATGCCAAAGCAATCATAAAAGACTGTTGCAGGCAGAAACGCAGACGTCAACAGATACACAGTAAAACGCATAAGTTTATGAATATCTTCACAAGAGAGCATAAGTTCTGTACGTGACTGCATTGTTCGTTGTCTGTTTTATTTCCGTTGGTTGTGGCGGCATCAATAGGAATTATGGGTGCAAATCAGTAGAACAAATAATGTTTCATGCACTCTCACAATACTCATGTTTCATATACACTCATTCGATCTATTAACCATATGCACAAACACGCAGGCAAACTGTGAGTAAATGCTGAGACACAAAGCGAAGCTCACACTTACCATTTTAAATATATATCATTATAGCGTATCAGTAGCATACTCGCACACGATGTATCCAAGAAGAAACATGCATTGTACTTTAAAAAAATATATTAGCCAAAAGCTCCATCTTTAAAATGTGAGAGAGACAGCGGAAACTATTGCCCAAGACAAACTCAACGTAAATATATGTATAGTATGCTCAACACTGCAAGACTTTCTTCGGAAACATCGGTTTATGGAAAGCGATTGGGGTTCTTCTGAAATTTCCTGAAGAGCGTTATTAGTGACTAATTTGTACTTAGAGTTCAATTATTTCAGTATTAGATTATTATATTTATCGGTTAGAATTGATCAGATATTTCGAATTTTATCAGATAACACATGCAAATTCGAAGAGTCCTTTATAGCCTCGATAACTTGGGAGATTTTATTGTTTAGTGGACTGGTGATCCTTTCGAATTTTAATTTCTCAACGATGTTGATAAGATCCTTTTCGAAGTTCAATAAGACCAGATTAGTAGGAGGATTTCTAAGGAATTTCAAGTTTAATTCGTTGGGAATATGATTGCAGTGTGTTGAACTGGGACTATTTCCTACAGCCCCTTAAAACTTTTCTGAAATGGGCGTAGGTTTGGACTGATCTTTTCAATCGCCTCCTTTAATCTATTTTAGCTATATTTTCTACTTTCATGTTACTCATTATAATCTTTATGTTTATATTCTTATGTTTCTATAGTTTTATCAGCTATATCTTAATATAAATATGTGGTTATTTGAATGGAATAATATCTCATGTTATCCATCTAAATTATGAAATTGCTTGTCTGAATGTTAAAGACAAATATCTGAAAATTTCATCTCATACCAAATTATATATATATATATATATATATATATATATATATATATATATATATATATATATATATATATATATATATGTATGTATGTATGTATGTATATATATATATATATATATATATGTGTATATATATATATATATATATATATATATATATAGAGAGAGAGAGAGAGAGAGAGAGAGAGAGAGATAGATAGATAGATAGATAGATAGATAGATAGATAGATAGATAGATAGATAGATATAGATAGACCTGTCTATATATATATATTTACATATCTATATAATATATATACATGTATTCATATGCATATACATATATTTACATATGTGTATACATATATATTACACACACACACACATATGTGTGTATGAGCCTGTGCGTACATGAGAGTGTGTGTGAGTACGTAGATATGTATATGTGAGCATGTATGCATGTATGTACATACGAAAGAATAGAAGAATGTATACATATGAATCAATACTTTGAATTTGTGAAAAAAAATAGCGCAATAGAATTTTAAAATGAATGAACCGTATACTTTCGGTGATAAATATGTTGATCGATAGATCCACAGAGACGAAGGAAATACGAGAACGAACATACAATCTCTTGCGCGCGCATGCATTTATGTTTATGCGTACGTGATTGTGTGTTTGCATTTTCGCATTTATATGTACAATATTTCAGCATGCATGTAGATTTATCTTGTAAATGGATTTAACTTCTAAATTGTTGCATGTAACTTGTTCGAAAATAATTTTGCTGCTCTTTCAATGAGGTATTTTCTTTCAGGTCTTTAGTGAAGAAGGAGAAAAAGCCTATTATGCGATTATATTTATTTGGATATTTTTCTTCAATCTAGTGAACATTTGTTGATGTTTAAATGGGAATAACAATTACTAAAATCCTTGGTAATTATGGCTCCTTGAAATAAATGGAAAATTCAATAGAGGCGAATAGGAAAAAAAATTGTTTAATATGTAGGTGGCAGGCAAAATAGAAGGGAATTATAGCTCGCAATAAGTAGATTATTTCTTCTGTGTAAGCACAAACACAATCAGCCATTCGTATAATTTAACATACTGCAGAAGAAATTTATCCCCCACCATTACATATACACATTGTGAATTATTTACGCATATTTACACAGCATTTTTTTTTTTCATTTCTAAATAGCATTTAGAACATTTTATTGTAAGAGTCATTTTTTGTTTAAGACGGCAATTATAAATATATTTTAATAATAACGTATTAAATTATTGCTATGGGACTTATATTAGGGAATTGGAGTGAAGCAACATTACCTAATCTGTGTGGTAAAATCTGACATTAAGTACTGCATCTTATTAATATTACAATGCTATTCAGGAATGACTGCCGCAAGATTTTTGGACGTGAGGAAATTTCCCTAACATAGAGAATATTAGAGACACCTTCGCTTGTTTCCCTACTAACAAACCAATGTGACATCCAATATGTTTAGCAGCATTTTTGCTGGCGTTTTTAACGGTCTGAGTTCAAATTCTGCTGCGGTCGGCTTTGCTTTTCATCATTCCGGGGTCGATAAATAAATGCCACACACTCACACACACATATATATATATATATATATATATATATATATATATATATATATATATAGTCACAATGAGGATATTTAAACCTCTTATAGGAAATATTACTCCAAGATACACTGGCTTAATATATTATATTTTGAAGATATATTTCTTCGATACAATATATTATGCTAAATATCGTAAAATATCAAACATTGTTATCGAGTTAGAAAATAGAAAGATATAATGGATACAAATTTATGTATTAATTAATCAGCATATTCACCTGCAATTTTTTCATTTCAAAAACAAAGATAACATTATAGGATGTGCAAAGGACAATATGGATTACATTAGAATACATTTAGAATACTCAGAATGCGCGCGCGCGCGCAAACACACACACACACACACACACACACACACAACACACACACATACACACACACACACACACACACACACATATATATATATATATATATCTACACACATTCAGACACACACACACACACCTATATATATATATATATATATATGAAAATAATAAATGCGCCCTTTTTAAAGCCTAGCTAGGCTCATGGGCCCGGTTTCCCGGTTTCAACGGCGTATGTGTTCTCCGGCTGGACTGGACGCCAGTCCATCGCAGCATTACTCATTTTTGCCAGCTGGGTGGACTGGAGCAACGTGAAATGAAATGTTTTGCTCAAGAACGCAACGCATCGCCCGGTCCAGGAATCGAACCCACAATCTAACGATCAGGGTGCTGACACCCTAACCACTAGGCCACGCGCCTCCACACATACGCACACACACACATACACACATATATATATGTATGTATCTATGTATGTATGTATTGTATGTATGTATGTATGTATGTATGTATGTATGTATGTATGTATGTATGTATGTATGGTATTTCCCGAATGCTTAGTCTATTCACTGTGACTGCCCCTAATCGAAAACGTTTCCGTAGCGTCAGCAAATCCTGTTGATTAAAGTTCATTCAAGGAAACGTCGATGGTAATTAAAATCAAAGCTTTTGCCTCGAGATCTGAATGGTTTTAGAATGAAGCTTTACTTTATTTCGGAGAGTAAAATTTCTGAATATGAAAGCATCCTTATCTAATGCTATCTCTTTATAACCGAGTTTTCGTCACTCTAAACGATTACCTTAAACAATTTTTATCATTTCAAAATATTCTGCGGTCTATTCATTCTTAATGTTGAACCATTCAAATGTCATAATCAGATACTCTTCAGGCCATCACTTAACATTTTCAGCCTGAAATACTAACAGAAATAATAAATATTTATGTATCCTATAAGGATAACCTGATGATAATCTGTTCAGAAAGGCGAAATGAAAAGTATTTTCTTTCAAGTTTGTAGTATACAAATGTCATTTCATTTTAAATGTGCTTTTCATGTAGGGTTTGTTGAATAATGTGTGTATCCCAAGGCCACTTACCATGAAAGAGGTCTACGATCGAGTCTCATGTGATCAGAAACATTCCATTCACTGCATTTGGTCGCAATGTATTTAGAACTAAAAAGCATAAAATTACTTGTCTTAATTCTCGTTTTAATTGCTTTCCAGTTGATTATGCAACATGTAGAGATTTCGGTCAAGTTCATCTTAAAGTATTTTTTATTTTATTTCCTTTACTTGTTTCAGTTGTTTCATTGCAGCCATGCTGGAGCACCGCATTTAGTCAAACAAATCGACCCCCAGCACTTATTCTTTGTAAGCCTACTACTTATTCTACTGTTTTCTTTTACCGAACCGCTAACTTACGGAGCCGGAAACACGCCAACATTGGCTGTGAAACGACTGAACCCGGAACCATGTGGTTGCGAAGCAAGATTCTTACCACGCAGCCACTCCTGCGTTCCAATTTACACAATAAGTCAGGCGAAGTCTCAAAAGTTAGAGTTTTATTGAGCGGATAGATAGCAACTCAGGATGAGAATCTATTAATGTTACGAGAGATGTGAAATGCGACATTTATATTATGTGAAATGATTATTTTTGAAAAACGCTTATTGCATCATTGTTTTTGTATTCTGTTACGCGCAGAGAAATATAAAGGGAAGTTTCTAGTAGAGAAATATCGTAGAGAAAAATGAAAGTCATATCCATTCCGTAGAGACGGTAATGAAAGGCATATAAGGGAAGATCATATAACTTAATCTTGTGTATATACCATTGCATTCGGTGCAGAGAGTCGTTTTACATTGTGAGTAAAGCCCCAAGAGTGAAATATCCAAATGGCATTGACTAGTTTCAAATCGGTGCAATGGTATATAATGTAATGGATAGAAATAATTTATTGAAATGTATCAACTAGTTTATTGCTACTCAAATCATCCAAGCAGAAATGGCAAATGTCATCACACGCACACACACACACTTAATGTTCACACAATTATTCACAATCGCAGCCACACAAACAGACAAATACACACAGATATTTACGTGTATATACGTATGTAGATGTATAAACGTGTGTTCAAGCATGATACATTTAAACCACGAGTATGTACGAATTGACTCATAATTTATAAAGGCTTTTATATTTTAGTTCAGATTGATTACAAAAATGTGTGTATGTGTAAGTGTGCGTGTGTTTGTTTGCGTGTGCATACGTGCGTGGTATATGTATGTGAGCGCGTGTGGTGGTAGGGTGACGTCTAAAAGTAAACCGACCGGTGTAGCCATTTGGCAAGTGCAGTGTTGTGCATAGGTTTACTTATCCTTTAATTAAATAGCTATCACAGTCTGTTAATTAACAATTTATACATGCTAGGACGAAAATAATTTACTGCAGAAGCCGTGACATTGTTTGAGGAAAGAGGTGGGGAATAAAATTTGAAAGAACAGTGTTTGTATGCAATTCTATTTCAAATCGGAAGAAGGTTTCAGAGAATTTCTTATCAGTCTCCTTAAATCTGCTGATGATGATGCCAAACTTTGCACAACATCGGTCGGTGGTCATATTGCTAAAGCATATCTTTTATCTTTCTTCGTATGAATCATTAGACAGTGACCATGCTGTGACATAACTTTTAAGAATTTGTAGTGGAATGAATTGACCGGAGTACATTTTTTAAACCCTAGTTCTTATTTTATCGGTAACTTAGTCTGAACCGCTATGTTACGGGGATGTAATCACGCCAACACTAGTTGTCAAGTTATGCTAGGACACACACACTTACATACATTAATATATATTCATATATATATATATATATATATATATATATATATATATATATATATATATATATACACGGGCGTCTATCCGACCCACACAAGAAGAACAACAACAACAACAAGAACAATAAGAAACGTCTTGATGCAGTACCAGGCACGGTCTCTAATGGCTTCTGACTTTAACTGATTTGTGCCTTATCTTCTATGTTTTGTCTTGTCATAAAAAGATGAGCTACTGTAAATATTCTGCTCACTACTCTAGATTTGCTTGTCATTTGCTTGACCTTTACCAGTTGAGCATCTCTTAGGGCCTTACAATATGGGCATCTCTGATCATGAGCAGTAGTAGTGTTGAGAGGGATGTGTTGAGAGGGATTCTTTAAGATTAGAATAATTCACCTCTGGAAGCAGGTGTGTTTTATTCATCATCCTTAAACAACCCTCACTAGACGACCTTTTGAGCTGGATGGGCTACTAAACCTGATGAAAATTCTAACTAGGCCCCACCTTCAAGGATATGCCCTGTTTATGTTGATAAAGGATCACCTTATTGCGCACATATGGTTGTGATGCATGTGTTTGGTGAATCCTTATCAAACAGGTCGATATAACGGGCATATTCGGTTTCATATATTTGTAACCCAGTGTCACATTGATAGCATGTATTGATCTCTCACTCAGTAATAATACTACTACTGATAATATCAGGTCATTAAGAATGAAACGTCCGATTATGAACTGAAAGTTCATTTTACTTTATATCAACAAAAAGCAGTGCAGTTAATCAAAGTATGCACCTAAATTATCAACACAATTTTGCCATTTTATTGGTAGCTTATTTGTGCCGACAGCGAAGAATTCTGGATAGCAAGAGGTGATGAAATCACGAAAGGCTGTTTTTACTTCTTTTTCAGATTCGAAGTGTTCTCCTTGCAAAAACTTGTCTAATGCCTGGAAAACATGACAGTCAGTTGGTGCAATGTCTGGTGAATATGGTGGATGACAGAGTACTTCCAAGTTCAGTTCCCGTAACTTGATTATTACTACTACTACTACTACTATTGCTGCTACTGCTGCAGTTGCTGCTGCTGCTGCTGCAAGTATTACTACTACAGTTGCTGCTGTGCTGCTACTACTACAAGTACTGTTGCTAGTTGTTGCTATCGCTGCTGCTACTACTACTACTACTACTACCTATCGACTTTTATTAAGGTTGTCCAAAGCATCTTTGCATGATTGAATGCGTAAGGGAGACTAAACCATAATGTCAAAATAAATTTATTAGCTATTAGAATGTATGTCTCTCGCCAACTGTGTCTGCCACACGTTAAGGATTCTTGTTCAAAGATAATTATGTTCACTTTCGTGGTCAAAACCTTAGAGAAAGTTATAATCATAACCGTCATATCGCTGTATTGAAATGCCCGACATAGATATGTATTCAAATGAAAACAATTTCTCTCTCACACTCTTTCTGAAACACATAAAAAAAAAATAGAAGAATATGTGTGTGTGAGTGTGTTTGTGTGAGTGTATGTGTATAAGCATGGTCACCCATACACTTATACATGCACACAAACCTATCTCCAATTATATGTATATATGTCTATATATGTGCGTGCCTGTTTGTTCATGTGATATACTTTTGCGGAATACGTATAGGAGGTACGAATGTGATTATGTATATGTGTCTAGTAAGTGTACTTGATTTCATATAAATAAATTTAGTACATATATGTAAATATACATACATACATACATACACGCACATACACACATGCACAAACATATATGTGTGTGTATGTATACATACATTTTTAAGTGCGATCATATTTGTATATGTTTATTTTTTTTTGTGTGTGCTTATCTCAAATGGTAATACATCAGACTCAACCACCCTAAATTTAATTAGTCTGAAATTAAACCTAAAATTTAATCAGTGTAAGATAATTACTTAAATAGTACATAAAATAATATTTTAATTACAAATTAATGAAATTCTAAGAGCGGAAACATTGAAGACATCGGCACTATATTAATATCAGCCAGACAGTTACTCTCCAAGGGAATCTCATATTTACTATAAACTTCAGAAGGATGTTGATATCCGATATTCAGAAAGTCACCTTAATTAATTAATTTCTCTACCTCTTACCAGATATAGTATATACTGTTATATTAAATGCAAATTGACCAGTGACTTTAAAACGGAGACTAGATCTTGTTACATAAATTTGAAGACTTTGTTTCGAATATTGCTTGAATTTATTATAATAATAGACGAATTAATTTTACTGGTGAAATGAGCACTGAAGTTTCTTTCTTTAGCGCACGGAAACTGCAGAAGCTACTCAGGGACTTTGCGAACCCTTCCTCTGAAGCCATTGGAATATCGGGAAACTTTCAGTATCAGTAACGTCTCAGTTTCAGAAATGTTTCGCCACGCCTCAGTGGAGCAGCAAGGACTAAATTAGTTTTCGCCCCTTAAAAGGTTTCACATGCGGTCTGTTTTCAACCACAGCCACATCCAGCTACATCCACATGCTATGCATATTTTCTTGGTGGCTTTCAGCAATTGTTTGGAATCCAGATCAATCTGCAGGAAATACCGCGCTGATCTCGCTGTAGTTCTTAACAGATGTGTGTGTGTGTGTATATATATATATATATATATATATATATATATATATATATATATATAAACAAAATTATATTTTACTGTGATTTTTTTTGAAAAAAATAAATAAATTCTAAAACAGTTTTTTTCTTTTTTGAAAATAAAAGGACCATCCCTAAATATAACAATACCAAGGTAGAGGTATTAAACCAAGCGACAAAGTCTATCTGATATTCGAGTTAGCTAAAGTAGTGTATGGACTCAGAACTCGAAAATCTGGAAGAAAAAGTCAGATTGGCAACATTGTTAGAACGCCGGATAAGAAGACGCGAAGCATCCGATTCGATTTGTTACCTTTCTTTCTGTTGCTCTTTACTGATAATTTATTTATCAATCCCGAAAATGTGAAATGCGAATGAAATGTTGATCTCCGTGTTGTTTCAAAGCACGCTACTATGAGTAAAAATGCACCGATTGATTATATACTTTGCTCCGATAATTCTGGCAGTTGGATGATTTAATAATAATTCTATTATGTACTTACAGTGTTCTGATATTTCAGATGAGTCAGAGAAATTATTCAATAAAACAGTGACCCACAATAGGTTTCAAGTGCCAGTATTCATACCAATATTTGGGCTGCTAGAGTGGACGCTTTATGAGATCCGAGCCATTGATGTGATAACCCAGAAAATGCTAACAAGCACACATAATTTCCACATAAACAGTGACGTAAGACCGCCTCAACCTAAAACGAAAAGATGGTGGCAGAGGCTTAACATCGACCCCAGTGTGTAACTGGTATTTAGTTTATCGACCCCGAAATGATGAAAGGCATAGTCGATCTCGGCGGAATTTGAACTCAGAACGTAGCGGCAGACGAAATACCGCGAAGCATTTCGCTTGCCGTGCTAACCTTTCTTATTTCTTTATTGGCCACAGGGGGCAAAACATAGAGGGGACAAACAAAGACAGACAAAGAGATTAAGTCAATTACATCAACCCCAGTGCGTAACTGGTACTTAGTTTATCGACGCCGAAAGGATGAAAGGCAAAGTCGATCTCGGTGGAATTTGAACTCAGAACGTAGCGGCAGACGAAATACCGCTAAGCATTTCGTCCGGCGTCCTAATGTTTCTACGACCTCACCGCCTACTGGAGATATTTTATTTCAACCAGTTGAAAAGCATACACATACACATACATACACACATCCACACACACATACACACATATGCACAGACAAACGTACGCCAACGCTGACAATGTAGTGCAAAGAAAACAATCACCCATACTACACTAGACACAGCGAAGTACGTACCTACACACACACACACACATATATATATATATATATATATATATATATATATATATATATATATATATATATATACATATATATATATATATATATATATATATATATGTGTGTGTGTGTGTGTGTGGAATTTAATAATTAAGACGAAGACATTAAGAGGTAATTATATGTTAATGGTGGAATTCTGTTAAATTACTTAATTATTCAAATTTTCTCTGAAATTAGTTTCTTTAATGTTGTGAAGTTTTATATAAATATTGTTGAATAAAAATTTTGAGACATACAACCAATCATTATTATTTTCTACACCATCAGTATTTTTTTTTTTGTTTTTGTCCATTTCCTCCCAGTTTGTTTGCGTATCCTCCTCTCCATCTTTCCCTCTCTCCCACTCTCTCTCTCTCTTCCTCTCACTGTCACTCTCTTTTTCTTTCTTCGTCTCTCACTCTCACACACATACACAATCACTTAGTATTCAAATATATATGGCCAAACGTATGTGTATATACGTATACATAAATACATAACTATGTACATATCACTTTCCAGTTCATATATATGTATGTGTGTATATATATATATATATATATATATATATATATATATATATATATATATACACATACACACACACACACACATATATATATATATATATATATATATATATATATATATATATATACAATGAACGTATGTATACACATCTCATATATATAATTAAAGCTTGTTTATAGACATAAATAGACATATCATTGTTATACAAATTTATACAAAGATTATCTATTGACATAAATGGGACAAGTCCGACCTCCCCACTTCTTTATTGAGGGTCGATTATAAACTATAGTTTCACTAAACAATTACTTATATAAACCTTTCAACTATTGTTATCTATATTTTAATAATAGAAATACAGCGGATATTACATTTTTTGCCAAAATCTTTTATGCTATTGTTACTTATCAGTGATGTGTTTATTACGTTTTTTTTTTTTTTTTTGTTTTGAGTCCTTGTTGGTTTTTCATGTTTCTTATGTACATTATCGTAAACTTTATATAGACAAGTGTTTCTCTGTTAACGTGTTTGTATGTTTATCATAATTTGTTTGGAAAACATTTTTTCCCCTCTGTTTGAAAAATATTAAGGGTTTTAACACTTTGAATCGTTAGGGCATTGGGTTTTTGTCTTGATCAAGTCTATTACATCACATAGATAGCATATAGACAACGTACATATATAATTGCTGTATTATTGGCGTGCGTCTAATTATCGGAGCTGTTTTTCCATATCCTTAGAGTTGATTCAGATCTCGAAGAGCTGTCAACAAAGAAGCTACGTCTGTGAACATACAACGTATTTATAAGATTAATCCAGGATAGCTACCGTACAAATAGTTCTCTCTTGTTTGTGTTATCGAGTATGTACTCAGAGAATGCTTAGACGTAAACGCTTCATATGATCTCTCGAAGTTTGAAGGAATATCGTTGGTGGAAAATGTATTTGAGATTGCAGGCTTTCTTAGCTGTAATGTTTGGAAAAATTTGTCATCGAAATATTCGTATTTCTAAATCTCTCAAAGAGAAATGTTCGGTAACAGTTCTTTAAAGTAAAGGCTGGCTATTTGCCAACATAATGTGGCTGTCCTAAAGAGACGACGTTACTGTTGTTTTAGCCCCAAGAAACATCGTTTCTTGGTGGGCTATACGACACACTATCTGTGTCCTTATATGTGTCCCTGTTCAGTACAGCTAAATTATGTTTGCAAATAGCCTTTACTTTAAAATTCGTCATGTCAGGTTTTCTCAGTTGAAACAATGATAGTATAAAGACAAGTAGATACGTTTGGATTGGACTCAGTGTGCCTAAGGTGAGATAGGTCCTGGATAAAGGTGCTTTTCAAATAGATATTTGTTGATGCTGTAGAATAGAACACTTCAAAGTTTACTTAACTGATATATGGCAAATAGCTCCATTTAGAATCAGCTGTATCAGCAAATTTGTATAGGAATTCATCCCCTGGAATACAAAGGAAAATGGGAGATTTTGATAACCTTTTGTGCCATTATGGATGATCTGGTGTACACTCCAACTCATCCACTCCGTGCAGTAGATCATGCTTCTATGGCCCACCCCTTTCAGAACATAATCTTTTTGACCTTACACAGCAGAACACTAGTAATGCTTCTTGTAGCTTAGTCGTCCGTCTCTCAAACAATCCAAACTGTTTCAGTGATGCACTTATGTCATTGACTATGTCTCCATCCATGACTTGTACCATTTTGCATGAGCCCAGGAAATATTTCACTGTTTGATTTCATTTGCATTATGGGCAAATGTCTTTTGCGAGACAGTATTATATATTAGTATATGCCAGGCATATTTTTCATGTTTACGCAGTCGGAAGCAGACAGAAACATCCATTCGTCTGCTTCACAACTGAACCTACGAAACACCAAAATAAAATCAAGCACGAGTATAGTTGGCAGGTCAGTTATCTGAATCGTACTCATTATAACGTGAAATGAAAACCTTGCTCAAAGCCACATATTAGCGATTGTTTAGTATATTGAACACCAGCCTTACAATCGCTAGTCAAACGCCACAGCCACTAAGCTACGCACGTTTACAGAAAAAGATGTAACGATGTATAATAAAGACTAACAAGATATAAAATAATCGTATGAGATTTTTGCAACTTAAGGCTGAATGTTGTTCTATATGTTCATGATACAGCTCTCGTTAACGAAGCAGCGGAACATAAGCTGCAGTTTATTCCCTAATATGCCGCAGTCCCTTTGCAACACTAATTTCGACATATCCCTGGATAATGTTTGTGAATGTTGATATGAGTTTTAGAAAACTAATACGCAGTTATTCGTTAATAGATATATTTAAATATTTCCACCTGCCGTGCATAATACGTGTTAATCTACGCAACGTAAACTTTAGTAATATACAAGCACACCTGAAGAGCCGATGCAATTATAAAGGAGACGCAAGAGATTGTTCTGTCATTCGATTCATACCATAAGGGAAATGGATATCTTAGTCAGTTATTTTATGATGAAGAGCACCTGGTAAGTATAATACTTTAAATTATTGGTGTAGTAACTAGACCACACGCAATCAGAGATACATACATTTCTTGAACTACACTTAGGAAATTCCGTTTGAAATTACAAAATGTATATATTAAGTATATATTTACAAATTGTTTATCAACTGGTTGTTGTTGATCTGAAATAGATACTTTTGAAAGTGTACCGTCCAAACATAGAAAACATTAAAAAAAATGTTCCGTCACGCTTACAAAGAACGTAAGATAAATAAAAAAAGGAAAACGGCTTAAATAAATACTGCAATACCTGTGTTATGCAAAAAACACATAAAATATCATATCTCAAAGGCGGCGAGCGGGCTGAATCATTAGGACGCCAGGCAAAATGCTTAGAGGTATTTTGTCTGCCGTTACGTTCTGAGTTCAAATTTCGGCGAGGTCGACATTGCCTTTCATCATTTCGAGGTCGATAAATTAAGTACTAGTTATGCAGTGGAGCCCATGTAATCAAAACTCCAGTCAATATCATGGTGTTTGGAGTGATCACTAGTGATAGCGACGGTATGCTTCCATTCATCTTCCCACATGGCCTCTGACTCAACACAGAGGCCTACATGAAATGCCTGGAGGAATCAGTGCTGGCTTGCGTCAAGACGGTGCCTACTGGAAGACTCTATGTCTGGCAAAAAGACTCTGAACCATGCCACACAAGCAGGAGAACCCAGTCATAGCTGTCAGACAATTTCTGTGGCCAGATCGCCCCTAACATCTAGCTACTGAACTCACTAGATTGCAATTCGTCTGGTTATTACGTGTGGGTTGCAGTTGAGCGAGAGATCAAACAAAACTCCTCGTAAAACCAAATATCAACTGAAGGCAAAGATTGTAGCAGCATTTACCAACTTAAACAATGACGATTTATTGCATAAATTTACTCTGTAGAATTATGTGATTTTAGTAAATATATCTGTTAAAATGAGGTGTCAATGTTAATCTCATTTTTGCGTGGTGATTTAGATGACAATTTATTCACCGCAGCTTATATATATATATATATATATATATATATATATACTTTGTGTGTGCGCCTCTGCATATTTGTATATATGTCTATGTTTATTTGACGTTTCGGCTGCTATATATCACTAATGACATCTTGTGTAAAAGCAGTGTAAATTTTATTTATCGTTGTAAAGAAGTTCAACAAAAACTTCCAGTGTTCGATGTACTTATGAGTGCAAATATAAGTCTTTCGAGAGGACACTGTTAGTGTACCATACTTTATATATGAATCTCGCCTTCTACAGAACTTTAAGGAAGACAATTTTAACATAGGTAAAATAATATCTCTAGTATTTTATTGGCTTCTCCTCAGAAAATATATTCTGGAATAATAAATTCAGCTCATCCATATAAGTTATAAAGTCAATGTCAAACAGGATGTAAACGTCAAGCCAAATGGTGCTCCTTCAGTTTATAAGTGCAACACATATCAGAGCTGTATTTAAGTGTTCCATTATTCATGGCAAATTTCTCAAACGAGTCTATAACCAGACAAGTATTTACGGAAGAAAAAGCTGGGAGCTCCTGAAGGTTAGTTAAATGAATTTTAGTACACGTTAATGAGAGAAGAAAAGTCCGTGTTTAGAGTAGCTCAATATATATGGTTTAAAGAAGACATCATATACCATTTGAAAAGAAATTTCCATAATACATAGAGAAACACAATGAAAATATAGAGTAATCAAGAAATTTGTTCTCGTATCTGAAACAGCATAGCAATGGCAATTGTTCATCATGGCTATTATAAAAATATAAATGTCCAAAAAAAAGGAAGCAGTACTTGGAAAAGGCATCAGTTTCTCCCCATATTATTGTATTAATGCTGGAAGTCTGATCGTAGAAAATAAGATACTTCGTTTGAATGCAGTCTTTAATAAAATACGTTGCTAAAAAGACTTAAAAAGCAAACTGATCGTAACATAGCATCAATATATATAAAAAAATATGTAAAATATTCATGTGTAAAGAGATGTGATCAGTAGTGTAAAAACTTGGAAAATTATCAGCTTGTGAAGCGAGTAATTTCCTTTGTCTATAAGTCAATATATGTATGCTGGTGTAGTAGTGACTCTTCATACGAATGTGTATGCGTTCGCGCGCGTGTATGTGTTCGTGCATGCATGCGTAAGTCCTTCTAAAATTTGTACGTGTAGAGTGGCGGAAAAAAATCCGTGCACTATTTTCTGACGTTCTACTTACACATGTTTACATGAGTACACATTCTTTTTTATCTCTACAGAGTCGATAAAATATATTAAAGATCTAGCTATGGAATCAATATTCGACTTTACCACCCGAGAAAGTGTACATTTTATTGTTTTCCGTGATCAGCAGAAAAAGACAACGCGGAGTTGGTTCGTTCAAACGGTAGTAACACTTACATTATTGACATGTGAACTATTTAAACTAAAATTACTAAGTGACACACGCTCTACCAAAGTACTACAACTGGCATTTAGTCGGAACTCGAATAATAGTTTGCACATGAATTTGAAAGACATTTCACTCACAGCGTGTAACTAAAAGTATTGTGGTGTTACATCGTGGTGTTACATATTTTATCCTCCACCGCACTATTTACGTTATAACGAATTGTGTTCACTGAAAATGATTAAGCAAACAACAGACAACACATATTCAACAGAAACAATGCACGATATTAATGACACGGAACCACCGCAAAGCCTTGTCGCTGTCTGTAAACAGCTTCGCAGTCGCAACTTAATATTTCACAAAAAGTACCTCTTAAAAAAAAATGTTATGTATTCAAGGATTTAGAATGAGGAAAAACATGTTTGAAAATATTCAGGATATTTTTGGTTGTAGTATTAATTTTAGCAGCAAGAGGATGTAGATGTAATCGTGTTCAAAATTTAACACCTTTATATTCAAAAACAAAATACGTATATAATTTCACTCTGTTGGGAATAAGAAAAAATATATAACATCATTAACATTTTAAGGTCAATAATTTATACTAACATAAGATCAGTTTTGCACAAGTATAAGAAACTGTTGCTCGAAATATATCTGGAAATACTAGGATTATACACATGTAACAT
>NC_142936.1:12845403-12847903 GCF_046866305.1 Octopus bimaculoides | reverse complement strand
CAATGTAAAAAAAAATAATAAAATATACCTGATAACGTATGGTCGCCATAATAGTCAAAGATATTGTTAAATAGTTGACATTAGCATTCATAATACGTTTTCTAAATACGATGTGTGTGACTAAGAGAAATTAAATAAATTAGAGTGTCACTTTGATAATCCATTACATTAAAATGTTGTCAGAATCTTTAACAGCTCCATTTAATGACAGAAGACATTTGTAGCACTTCTTTTCTGTCGATCAATGTTTAGTTTTCTTCGAGAAGATAAACTCAGCTGAAGTTCATCCTGTTTAATCACACTTCAGAAATACATCGTAGTGTTTCTCTGTCAGAAAGAAGATATTGAACTTGCGGTTACAGATGATGACAATTAACGAACTCAAAGATAGACATGCTATATAATATAAACGACGTTTTAAGCGATAAAAATGACCAAATATCTAAATAGATGGGTTGTTTCTTAAATATATTAAAGAAGATCATATAATAATCTTATGTTTGCTAAATTCTTTTCCCTTTTATCTATGGAGACAGAGACAGGCAGAAACAAGGAAAATTCCCCATGTATTTGGATACTATGAAAATATATTTTTAAAAAACCTAATCATTTAATTTTTTTGAAACATTAATTTTTTTTTTTTTCGATACTTAGAGTTGAAAACGTTTCATTGACTGAAACCGGTAGTAAAATGTTTTTCATGATAAAATTACTTTAGCATCTTCTACCATGACTTATTTTCATTATACTTATCAACTTGTGTGCTCCTTTTCAACCTTCTACACACCCACACATATATATATATATATATATATATGAACACTAATAATAATAAGGGTTATTATGAAGTTGCATAGCATTACCTTTAATATATATATATATACACAGATACACATGTTTGAAATGCACCGATTGGTAACCGTTGCAATTGCAATCCTACAATAATGGTGGCGCAGTTTCTTCAGGCTCTTTACTTAATGGCGTTCGATTTAACTGTTTCAAGTCTTTTAAGGATTTTCGTGTATCTAATCTGCGTTGTATGATGTAGAGTTAGTGTGTGCGTGTGTGCGTGTCTGTGCGCCTGTGTGTGTGTTTGTGCGCGTGTGTGTATGTGTGTGTATGCATGCATATTCATGTATATGCCAATCTATCGATCTCTGTCTATGTATGTATATATATATATATATATATATATATCATAAGGTTTTTAAACTTTTAAATTTTCATATTCAAGAGACAGAGACTTCAAATTCGATATATCGATTTATTCACCACTCTATGTTAACATTTCTGTGCCAAACTTATCCATTGTGTATGTATATATGGATAGGTATACGGGTAAAGTGTATGTATGCATATGTATACGGGTAATATAGTATAGTAAAGAGAAATAAACAAAATAATTAATTATTCTAGTGGAAATCCACAGGAGAGCAATAAAAATAGAAAATTAAGGAGTTATCTCCCCTATAATAACAAAGACGAAAGCTAACGATATCCTAAAGACCTAGTAATAGTTATGTATGTGTTTTTTCGTGTTTTGTTCGAAAGGTAACCACTCCTGAAGAAGTGCCAAACGTCTAAATCCAATGGACCAGCCACTGGATAGGTTTGGCACAGAAATGTTAACATAGAGTGGTGAATAAATCGATATATCGAATTTGAAGTCTCTGTCTCTTTTGAATATGAAAATTTAAAAGTTTAAAAACCTTATGATATAAATATAAACTGTGAGAACGACCCTTAAGGAATCTAATTAATGATCTCCTAAGGTAAGTTCTTATGCTATATTGGTAACGGTTGCTACATCCTCTGGGAAAATTATTATATATATATATATATATATATATATATATATATATATATATAAATACAGATGCATCACTAGATAAGTGGAAAGATATTCTATATGATGCATTCATGTATTTATATACATATGCATGTACACATCTTCTCCATTTCTTTTATAGAGGTTTACATTATGCAATACATTTGAATGGTAGGAAATCATTTACAATAACTAGGTTTTTACATATATTTAAGTGACGCGATATAGTATGCTAATAGACATAGCACCTAAGAAAAACAAGAAATTTTAAATATGTGTATGCTTGCACATAAATATATATATATATATATATATATATATATATATATATATATATATATATATATATATATATATATATATATATATATATATATATATATATATATATATGTTTGTGTGTGTATGTATATTTATGTATGTATGTATGTATGTATCTAAATATGCATGTGCCTCATCTAGGCTAGCATCAGGTGACTCAGCAAGGACTACGTATATCCATGACAGATTATAATTTCATGGATGGAAGCGGCAATATATGGACTAAAATGACTGTTCTGATTTGAAAGCCAAAAGAAAAGTCAGAATGGTTACAAACCTATTATGACATCAGCCGTCCATGTAAATCAATTGGCCGTTCTGCTCTTCATACTCTCTTGTCGGGGCTCATGG